>NC_066618.1:84550939-84850939 GCF_025201925.1 Gopherus flavomarginatus
TGGCTGAACTAGAAGGCTACAACTATCTTCTCACCCTGATATTTGCAGCTTTTGATGCATCTAACATCTGTTAACATTCTGCTTTTTTTTCCTCCCCTCTGCCACCCTTAACTCTTAGATCCTAGCTACCGTTCTTTCCACTCTGGCGGATATGGTCAGGATGCCTTGGGTATGGACCCTATGATGGAGCATGAAATGGGTGGCCACCACCCTGGTGCTGACTACCCAGTTGATGGGCTGCCAGATCTGGGACATGCCCAGGATCTTATGGATGGGCTGCCTCCAGGTGACAGTAATCAGTTGGCCTGGTTCGATACTGACCTGTAAATCGTCCTTAGGTAAGAAGCTCAAACTCAAAACTTGGAATAAAACAATCTTCTGAACTGAGGACTTGGTTGGCAGGGAGGGAATGGCTTAAATGGGTCCAGCTCTTCTTAAAATACTGAACTTTGAGTATCTTGAAGCTCATACTTTCTGTGCACTTGAACTGACTCCTGCTGTGAAGTGTGGAAGTGACTAACTTCAGTGTCTTGTTCTCCAGCTTTTATGCGGTCTTCACATGTGGGCAAATAACTCTATAGCACTGACAGTTCTTTGTTTTTCTTCCTACACAGCTGTTTCGTCTGAATGAACTTGCATTGTGATTGGCCTGTAGAGTTGCTGAGAGGGCTCGAGGGGTGGGCTAGTATCTCAGAAAGTGCCTGACACACTAACCAAGCTGAGTTTCCTATGGGAACAATTGAAGTAAACTTTTTGTTCTGGTCCTTTTTGGTCGAGGAGTAATAATTCAAATGGATTTTGGGAGTGACTCAGAAACGAAGAATGCACAAGAAAGAATCAAGATGGAATTTATCAAACCTTAGCCTTGCTTGTTAAATTTTTTTAACTTCTGTAATGGTACTGACCTTGCTTGCTTTGAAAGTAGACTTCTTTCTTTTTGCTGTAACTGGTAGGGTTTTTTAAGTCTCTTGTAGTGTTAAGTTATAGTGAATATGCTACAGCAGTTTCTAACTTTTAAGAATTTGAGTAATGGTGTAGAACACTAATTCATAATCACTAATTGTATTCTGAATAAAGTGTAACTGTGTAGCCTTTTTGTATAAAATAGAGAAATAGAAATGGTCCAATTAGTTTCCTTTTAATATGCTTAAAATAAGCAGGTGGATCTATTTCATGTTTTTGATCAAAAACTTTATCTGGGATGTGTCTGGGTAGGGGCCAGTAAGAACTGTTTGTTTGGAACCATGTATTGGACAGTTTACCAGTTGCCTTTTATCCCAAAGTTATTGTAGCCTGCTGTGATACAGATGCTTCATGAGCAAAAGCAGTTATAAAATGGTTAAGAATTAAAGTAAACTTTTAATTCACTCGCCTGTCTCCATTTATTTGAAATGGGAAATACATAACTTATAGCTGCATGGTTTTTCCCTACAAAACTAACTTATGCAGCAATTTGACTACTTCATTTTTGACTGATTTTATGCCATGTTACCCTTAGTTTACAAAGTAACTTCAATAGTCTGCTCACTTTAGAGGAAATCTGTGTGCTGCTGACTGAATTAGTATAGGGTGACTAAGCAAACTATTTGCAATACTCCCCTGAAAGTTTTTAACCTACCACTGCACAATTGCATCAGATCTTGATACCTGTATATGCTGTAACACTAACACCAGCATCAACCCTGAAACAAGTATCCAGTCACCCCTGGCTTTAGTCTGGCTTTTTAATTGCTTTGCTCTGGCAAATGGAATCTGCAATTCTTCATGTGCTGTGTGTTACGAAGACACAATGCTGCTAAGTGAACTGAGCCAGCATCCATCGCCTAAATTTAAAGACCAGCCCCACAAACATTTTGGTCTGTGACTAAAAGCTAGCTTTGCCACTTTTGCACTGTTTTCAGAGAAATATAGACTACCTACACCAAGAAGCAAGTATCATCTAAGAGGGATATTAATTTTTCCTCAGCATTATTAACTGAATGCTAGAGCATGTGTTCTCGTAAGGGAAGAGATGTGTCCTAATTATGCCTCTGCCTTGATCTGAATTTAGATATTTGCTTCCCCTTATGGTGGAGCTTGCGTCACTAAACTTTTTTTCCTAATAAAAACTTAACTTAAACCTGTCTGTAAAATTTTTCAAACAAAGATGGTGAGTTAAAACATCTTTTCTGAAATATTTTCATAACTGATGCATCAGCCCACAGCTTTGCTATTGTGGCAATTCTCACAATCAGGCACCACTCCCAGCTACAGCACATACATGAAGATACCCCCCTTCCAAATATGTACATTTTTTCCCCCTTCCCACTGTGGAGTCAGCAAAACATTTTACACCTAAATACCCCTCTTAACGGTGTAGCTTGAGCAAGATGGATCAGATCTTACTTTAGCACCAGTGTTCATAAACCCATTTGTCAGTTTTAGTGTTGACTAAGGGTGTGCATCCTCCCCTACAAGTGAGTTAAGTGTAAACTGCTGCATGCTCTACTCTTTTTGCTTTAAATAAAGCTAGAGTTGTACTGGTAGTAAGCCTGCTTTTGATTGGATGGGTGCAGTTAATTACTAGCCCCTAAAAGCATGTAAAATGACAAGGGATTAGCAATCCCATACATCAGGGCCAAGTCTAAGATAAAGGGTTTGCATGGTTTCAACCCCTAGTCTGGAGCTGACCTAAACTGAGGAATGGCTTAAAAAAGTCCTAACTTTAGAAAGAAATGTTAACTTTTTTTTTTTTCAGGGGTAACATACCAAGGAGGCGTTAAACAAAGGGGATGTTTGTGACCACTTTTTGTTTGAGAAGGACTTAAAGAGCTAGACTTAGACAAGAGAGCAGCTGTCACCTACTGGTAGGTTGAGATGTATAATTTATCCACTCTCAGGAAAGGGACACACTAGTAGGCAGACATGCTGGTATTGCAGGACTATTTTGAAAAGATTTCCTCCAATTGACTGCAATGAAATATGGAGGGGTGCTGTTGGCAACTTTTAAGCAGAGGTAAAACATTAGACAACTTACTGAAGATTGTTACTACCATTTACCCCCTGCAGGGGGTCAGGCTATGTTTCAATGTCACAATTTCTGATTCCTGGTAACTACAGTTGCCCTGAGGGTGGCAAGCCAGCCCCTGTGGTATGCTAAAGGTGTATTTAAAAAAAAAAAAAGAAAAGGAGCTGGGGCATCCACCTAGCTAGCTGCATTTAAGGTTGCAGCAGGACTTGCTCCAAAACTATGGAAATACGGGAAGGAATGTAGGAGTCTTAGCCCCTTACTGCTAATATACTCATAAGACATCTCTTGCCAGCTCCCAATGCCAATTTACATTTTTTTTTTTAAGCAACCCAACACTATGTGGCTTTTTTAGATATCAATTATAGATCAGCACACAGGACTGTAACATCCCCCATAAACTGACACCAATTCTGCCTTCACCCTGCTGAGGTTACTGCTTAATGCAAAAACCTTGATGAAGTATCTGTTCAAGAGGGTGTGTAACATCCACATAATTAGTTTTCCACTTTCAAACTGCCTATGTCCAAGCTTTGACAGTTTTGGCTGCATGCAGTGATGCAACCTTAACTGTCACTATTCTAAGGTTTTTGTTTTTAACAAAATAGGCCACTTCCTCTCACAATTATCCTCCTTTTTATTTAGGATAACATATCCAAACAGTTTCAATCTTACCTGTGGTTGGGAGCATCTAGTGCAGTCTTCAACAGTAAAAACTCAAATTTGATTCTGAGATGAAAAAAGCCATTCCTTTGATCCCAGTGTACATTATCGTAAGGTCTGATCAGATGGCTTGAAAATAACCTTTTCTATAGAATCTTTTAATACCCATCTAAAATAGCAAAGTTAAAAAAACCTTAGTGCAACTGATTTACTGGGGCTGCCAAGTGAAACATAAGAGGGACCTAACAAGTCAAGTCCATTTTTTCAAATGCTAGGCATTTAATGCAACCAATACATGTCAGGACACCATGCTAGGGCATGCATACCTGTCATTTAGAACCCAAGGCTGGGCTTAAAATGTACTTAAGGATACCCCTGAGGGAGGCATTGGGAATGGCAACTTCCTTTAACATAGACCAGTGAAGCACTATGGCTACTTAGTCTGTCAATAGTCACCATGTACCTTTGAAGAAGGACTTCCAGTCACTTAAATAGGAACTAGACTAAAAACAAATCTAGTGACTTATGCAATATTCTTAACTTTTCCTGCCCTTGTAAACAAGATGTTAATTTAAAAAAAGTGATTTCAATGTGGACGGTGTGATACTTGTTCTGTTAGCACTGATCTTTCCATGTCCAACTCAGAAAATTTCAAAGCCCAAGAAACAGTCACTATGAGATCTGCTAATGAAAAGTAAAAATAATTACTATCAAGCTTCAATGTCTCATCTAAATTCAGTAGCTATCCTACTGCTTTACTTTTGCAGGCAAATGTCAGAGTAGGCATTTAACCCTCCTGTGAAATTAATGCTAACTTTGTAATTGGTTACAATCACTACTGTGGCAAATATGTCAAAACAAGCACAACTCTGTGGAAGAATTAAGTAGGAGAGTGAGGGAGAACATTCAAAGAAATCATCTACTAGAGGTAGCTTGGTCTGTCTCAGTTTGAAATTTTTTAATTAACATTTTCCTTATAGTCAAAACAGAGTCTGGAATATACATCAAAATAGTTTAAGAAAAGTGCCACAAGTTGAGTTGTTTATAGGGCAATAATTAACCAGAAATCACTGTGCTATAGAAGTGCAAAGTCATTTATTGTACCCTTTTAACCAGAACACTATTTGGTTTTGCAAATTGCCTTTAAACTACATGACTAGGTGTCAGAAGATTTGGGTTCTGTTCCTGGCTCCATCCCAGACGTTCTGTGGGACATTTGGTAATCCTCATTTTCCATCTGTCAATGGGGATGATACCAACTCCCTGCAGTGTTTTCAGATTGAGTCATTAACATTTGCAAAGCACTTCAGAAAATTTTACATGTGCAAAAGTATTCTACAGATTGTTATGGGTGATGTGTCAAATGAGGATGATCAGCTGAGACATTCTTGGAAAATATACAATTCAGGTGGAAGGAAAAATGCTTCTCCCCTAAACATATTTGTGAAAGAAATGGAATTTTTCTAATTTATATTCTTCAATACATGGCTGTAGGAAACTTAAAAAATCCCCTCAAACCATAGGTTGTGCTAATTTAAGCAAGATAATGGACAAATGCTCATTCTTTTCCCCCCGTTTTTCCTTATTCTTATACAGATAAGAAAGTAAATACACACGTTAGATTTCTTATCAAATTCAGACTACAACACTCATTCATAAATATCCTAAAACAAGACTGAGGAATTCACCATGCCAGTGTTTTGTGCATTCAGTCAGGACTGTGGAGTGATGATTGATCTGGCAGCCTTGATCTTTTAGCGTCCAACTGTTCTAAGGATTTCAAAAGCCAAGGAAGCAACAGCAATATCGGCATGGGAGCTGGGAAAGAAGAAAACAAAGATAGTAATCTTCAAGGTAAAACACCTCATCTAAATTCTGTAGTTGTCCTACACATGAGACTTTTCACTTGTGCTGGAAAGTGCCTGATGAGGGAATCCACTTTGGATAACTAAACCAGTTTCCTGTTAGGATACTATGGATATTTCAACATGTAGCAAGTCACACATATCAGTGTGATCCCTTGAGTTCATGTTTACACAACTGCTTCCTTGGTGCCTTGCTAAGTCTCACTCTGAAAAAGGGAAGATGTAATTATTACATTTTCTTCAATAGTTTGGTGGTAAAATGCCTCACATTTTTGTCATCTTTCCACATGCACTTTCCTTGTGGGGTAGAGTGAGTCTGTCGGAGGCAGTGCTGCTGAAGCATTTTTTTTTTTTTTAACCTGCTACAGGAAAGGCAGATTTGTCCTTGCTGTACATAGTGCTGCACATTTCAGACCCAGTTCACTGCCTCTATCAGGGAGTGCAGTGGTTAGCTACCTCTCTTGTCTGCTAATAGTCCTCCAACCACTGATTGGGTGTTCACCCCACACAAAGCACTGCTGGCCTAGTGAAAGTTACTGCAGCTATGGGCTACCTTGACCTTAGAACATAAGAACGGCCATACTGGGTCAGACCAAAGCTCCATCTTGCCCAGTATCCTGTCTTCCAACAGTGGTCAATGCCAGGTGCTTCAGAGGGAATGAACAGAACAGGTAATCGTCAAGTGATCCATCCCCTGTCGCCCATTCCCAGCTTCTGGCAAACAGGCTAGGGACACAATCTCTGTCCATCCTGGCTAATAGCCATTGATAGAGCTATCCTCCATGAATTTATCTAGTTCTCTTTTGAATCCTGTTATAGTCTTGGCCTTTACAACATCCCCATGGCAAAGAGTTCCACAGGTTCACTGCGTTGTGTAAAAAAATACTTCCTTTTGTTTGTTTTAAACCTGCTCCCTACTAATTTCATTTGGTGCCCCCCAGTTCCTGTGTTATGAAGAGTAAATAACACTTCCTTATTTACTTTCTCCACACCAGTCATGATTTTATAGACCTCTATCACATCCCCCGTTAGTTGTCTCTTTTCCAAGCTGAAAAATCCCAGTTTTATTAATCTCTCCTCATATGGCAGCCATTCCATACCTTAATAATTTTTGTTGCTCTTTTCTGAACATTTTCCAATTCCAATATATCTTTTTTGAGATGGGGCAACCACATCTGCACGCAGTATTCAAGATGTGGGCGTACCATGGATTTATATAGAGGCAATATGATATTTTCTGTCTTATTATTTATCCCTTTCTTTCTTAATGATTCCCAACATTGTTAGCTTTTTTTGACTGTCTCTTTAGCTGATGGCACTAGTGACTCTTTTAGGGGGAGTTGCCATTTTATTTCACCCTGGTAATGTAGTTGCTAATAGGAAATGCAACTCAGCACTTGAATACCTAAGAGGGGCAGCAGATTTCTGAAAACTTGATTTATGGTAAGTTCTGTTTCCTTCTCCACACCACTTCTATCCCACAACTTCACAAACCCCTCCATCACGGTACCAGTGGTTGTTACATTTCCCCAAACATCTCCCTTCCAAAAAATAATACAACTTACTCTACAATAGAGTTGAGAGGCCAATTTTCATAACTCCACGCCTTAAACAGAGCCTACAACATTGACTCATACAAAGCTTGCATTTATATGCACAAAGGACACCAGGAAGATTCTTGAAGCATCACAAAAAATCATCTATAAACTTTACATGGGAACCATTTCAGCCAGCAGTGAAATGCAGCCTAGCAGTTCACAGCAGCAGTGAACAATGTTTTAAGGAGAAGAGAACAAAAACATGTCCATTTGAGAGTGCAAGGGGAATTAGGTAGGTAGTGTTGAGATTTGACCAGCCACTGGGATTAACACTTCTATCCTTACAAAGAACGCCAAGGCACTTTTCAGAAGCAGTCAGGACCTCAGTTTTAAGCCTTAGCTGAAAGACAGCCGGCATTCTTAGAAGAATATTTCTTGTCCTCAGCTGTGCATTTGAAAGGATTTTGCTTTTACCACCACCATTACTTTGAGAAAGGGCACAAAGCCATGTTGTGCTGCCAGTACACTGTACAGGGGAACAATAAACCAGTATCTGGTTATGAAGAGGTGAGCTGTTAACAAAAAGAAAAAAAGATTGTGTGACAGAGCTATGGCCTAGCCACATCTGGGATCAAAGTACACCTCAACAACAGCAACAAAAAAAGCAAAAAAGCTTTGAATAAAGGGAGTTTTGAGGACAGGAGTATACGGGAGGGAGGGCTAGTAACAGGAGAAGCTTGTAGTACACATGAGGCGATTACAAGAGGAGACCATCTCAGACAAAAGGGGAGGTGCGTGCTCTCAGCCCTGGAAATTCCTGAAAGCCCGAGGGAACTCACCTGGCAGTTTGGGCCAGTCTCTCTAGAATGTGGATAAGACTGTCACCATCAGTCTTCAGGCTCTCAGAGTGCTTCTTGTTTGAAGTTACCTGGAATGAAAAGAGAGAACAGTTATCAAAGGCTTAGTGAGCAATTCTTCCTTGTCTTTTTTTTTTTTTGGGGGGTGGGGGGGGAGAAAGCAGGGAGGAGGACAGAAACAAGTTATAGCAATTGTTACAGTTTGAAATGGAATGTGACATTACAGAGACCCAACAAAAGTAAACTCCTTTACTGAACAAGATTGGATTTTAATTGCAGAATGTCTGAAGTGTCTTAAACAAGATTCATTCTTGTTCTGTATCCCTGCATGTGTGAAAATTCACAGATCATAGTCCACTAACCCTGAGTAACTGGTTTTCATTTTTACTATCAATGCAAGTAAGAGCATATCCATTTATTTTGAACGTCAGGGAAAATTTCAGGACAAAATCATTTTTTTCCCCACTTGAGGGGAAAATGAACAGTCAGCCTTGTATCAATCAGCCTTCAGGTTACTTATCTGGATTATAAAATGTTAGGTTTGTTATGGGCACATTGAGGAAGCTGGTTTAAAAATCACTGCTTTGTGGGAATTGCTCATACAAGTTGTTCCTTCCTGATGGGACCATTACCATTTATCAGATATAAGAAACACTAAATGTACACAGCAGCATAATTACCTTACTGTCTATACAACAAAAAAATGAATGGCAAATCCTGCAAGCCTTTCTATGATGGATTAACGCTGGTTCCAGCTGACCTTGTAACGCTTACATGTGTTGTACCTGTTTTATCACAGTGCCACTCTTAAGAACTATAACTTCTGATGTGCCAGGAAGCTGCAAGTGGCTTCCCATTTCCTGATTAGTTAATCATGCTGATGGGAAGGTCAAAGGATGACATGAAATGGAATCACATGCTTCGCATGGTGGCCATTGAATACCTGACAAATTGCTTAAGGAGCACTACTGGTACATTCCACATACATCCCAGGAAATTAGTAAAATCTGGATATGGGTTGCCACCTGCAAAGGCTATTGATTGGCCACTAACAGTTCAGAAGTTACTGCTTGAAATCACAATTTTGAATCCTAAAATTGGCAGGGAGCTGTAACATATAACATCCCATGGCTGGCCCTCTTTAACGCTGATCAGACATAGGCTGCTATGCCTACAAATATCCCTTTTTTAAAGCTAGAGACAAGCTGTATTTACTGCTGCTACCATGCCAGAAACTGTGCCAGCATTTATCCTACTACACCAGTGTCACTTACACTTGTAATCCAAACAGCCTATAGTTACACTATACAAAGAATGGGGGCTTCTTTGCATTAACTAAAATCTTCCCTCCCTAATTGGACAAAACGGTAAATTCATTACCTATGTACAAATCCATCCTCAGGTACTCATGCTGTCACAAGTACTTCAGCCTTTCTACACTCTAGAGGCTTATATCAGAACAGCTCAATTTACTGTTCAGTAATCCACCTCTATTTCTCATCCTCGAGATACAGAATATTTGTGTAGTTTGTGTTCTGAATTATAGAACTCTAAACAAAGACAACACACTGGACCAACCAACATTATAAAACACTTTCCTTGCTCTGAACAGCTTTAATCACAAGACCAGCCTTTCTCTTCCTGCAATCCCCACCCTCTCTCACTACATACCTTCCAACTTCTGCAGCTACTGAGGCGGGGATCCACAGACACCAGCCTCATTCACCACACAACTCTGATTCAACCCCAAAGCACCCTATGCACTGAATGAGGCAGGAGTCCTATGTGGAAAAATGTTTGTGATCATGTAAGTAAGGCTGTATAATCATCCATATGCAGGAGACAGTTGAATTAAGGCTGCATGGGCATCATCCATTCCGGCATTTCCTAACACTTGTGTGTTTGACCTTGCAATCTGAACAACCTTTTAACGTAGTGGATTTTGAATGTTCAGACTGAACATGCCCAGTTTTTTGTTTAACCTTTCTCCTCATATTTTATCAGTTTTGTAGCTCGCCTCTGGACTCTCTCCAATTTGTCCACATCTGTCCTAAAGTGTGGCACGTAGAACTGGACACAATACTCCAGCTAAGGCCTCACCAGTACCAAGTAGAGTGGGACAATCACCTCCTGTTTCTTGCACATGACATTCCTGTTAATACCTCCCCCCCCCAGAACATTAGTATTTTTTGCAGCTGCATCACATTGTTGGCTCATATTTAATTTGTGCTCTACTATAATTCCAAGATCCTTTTCAGCAGTATTACTGCCTAGCCAATTATTCACCATTTTGTAGATGCACATTTGATTTTTTTCTTCTGAAGTGTAGTACTTTGCATTCATCTTTATTGAATTTCATCTTGTTGATTTCAGACCAATTCTCCAATTTGTTAAGGTCATTTTGAATTCTAATTTTGTCTTGGAAAGTGCTTGCAACTCCTCCCAGTTTGGTGTATCCAGCAAATTTTATAAGCATACTCTCCACTCCATTACCCACGTCATTAATGAGAATGTTGAATAGTATCGGATCCAGAACAGACTCCTGCAGGATCCCACTACATACGTCCGCCCACTTAGACAGTAAACTATTGATAATCATTCGTTGAGTATGATCTTTAAACCAGTTGTGCACCTACCTTAAAGTAATTTTGTCTAAACCATGTTTCCCTAGTTTGCTTATAAGAATGTCATGTGGGACTATGTCAAAATCCTTACTAAAATCAAGATATACGACCTCTATAGTTTCCCCCCATCCAGTAGGCCAGTAACTATCAAAAAAGAAAGTTAGGCTGGTTTGGCATGACAAATCCATGTTGGCTGGACCCCTATTTTCCTTTGGGGGTCTTATGACTTGATTGTTTAATAATTTGTTCCAGTATTTTTCCAAGTATCAAAAGTTCAGCTCACTGGTCGATAATTCTCTGGGTCCTCTTTGTTCCTCTTTTTATTGACAGGTACTGTGTTTTCCCTTCTCAGTCCTCTGGGATCTCACCCATCTGCTCCATGAGTTCTCAAAGATCATCACTATTGGTTCTGAGATTGCATCAACCAGCTCCTTAAATGCCATAGGGTGAATTTCATTAGGCTCTGCTGGTTTTACTACCTCTAACTTATCTTAGTATTCTTTAACCTGTTCTTTTCCTTTTCTGGCTTTTGTTCCTTCTGCCTTGTTAATGTTATGTTAAGCAAATGGTCACAATGAACTCTTTTTTAGTGAAGAACTGTTAGTTTCCCATATACATCTTAAATCAAGACCAACCAAAACAAATTTAAGGGACAAATTTTCAAAGAGGCTTCAAACAGATCTGAGAAACATACATGACCAATTTTTGTGCTATTTGATAACTAGAACACAGAATAATGTGCTTCTCACCCTCCATTAGGAAATGTATCCATATCACACAGCTAACTGGGGAGAGGATCAATACTGTAACAACAGAGAAGTTCCAGATCAGGTGTGAGGTGAATTGGCTGAGCGGTGTGGTGTAGCTTGGATAGCACTTGCCAATATTTTGCCAGTACCATCTTACTTACGCCAACAAGCAATACAATTTGCTTTTGCCAAACTGTTTTTTTTTTAAGTTAGCTTTACCAAGTGTTATTGTTCCAAGAGTTGCTAGAGGGCTGTTGAGACATAAGATGTTAGATCTCTCCTAATGTAAAGGCTATGTAGAAAAAACCTGGTTGAGCTCAGGAACCATTCTTTAGCAAATAGAACCAGGACAAAAACAATTTTCAATATACTGTATTCTTATTGAAAAGTTGATGTACAATCATAATCTTTTGTCTTCTGAGTGGTTTTCAGATGGCAATAAATATTAATACAATATGTATAATAAGAACATTACAAGCATTTTTTTCAGACATTTTATTCTTTCTTCCACCACACATCTCCATGTGCCTTGACCTGTTCTATTTTTAAGGGTTTCATTATGTTCCTAACAAATAGTCTGAAGGTCTCTTTTAATAATGGTGATTTGTTGTGGTGAGTTATAAGACATTGTTCAATGACTTACAATCAGTAGTTGTTCCTTTAATTAAAAATGTAATTAAATCTCAGTTTAGTTGCACATTCATTGCAATTTAATAAGAATTTCAAAATGTCTTTTCTTTATAAAGCTAATAACCAAACAGCAGGCTTTCTCTGTTCAATTCTATTAAGCAAAGATGAGTCATAAAGAACATCATAATTGATATGTAAATATCATTAGTTCCTAAAATACAGAATAGCTGTTCAGGTAATACAGTGCTGCTAAAGACAAGTGCATGTAGCATGCAGGAAAATGTATGAAATACAAAAATGACTGAAAGCACTTTATTACAGTGCTAATGAGCTGAGTGAAGCTGGAGTTCTGATTTAACTCACATTGATTTTTGTCCAGTTTCATTCTCAGAACAAGACAATTGCAAAAACTGGGCACACTATCTGGAAAGATAAGGAATCTTTTCTCTTCTTAAGGTCTACGGCTTTATGACACTGAACTGTTTTCTGCAATTTGTCACAACTTGCGACTTTAATTTACGAGTCACTTCAGTATCAATTAACCTCTCTTTTTAAAGTGAGCTGCAAGCTTGCTGTCTCTGTAGGAAAATTATATTGATATGGTGAGAAAATGCAAAATTGTTAATTGGGTAAACAAAGAGGGCCCTTTTCACACTAAAAAACTTACTTTATCAGTTTTTTTAAAAATCAGAAAGCAAGACAGACCGCAGAACCATACTCAGATGCACTCAAATTATCTTCACAAGTATGGATAGTATGCATGCAAATAATTGCAAATACAAACAGCTATTTAGGTGTCTAAGTACTCATTTCTGATGCCAAATGACTGACTTTCACAAGGCATTGCAGTAATTGCATACAGAAATATAAGTGCACCATTGCACATGTACCTTGGACTTCTCTTTTTACCAGTTTGGCACTTTATGTGGATCCCATAATGGTATGTCATCATACTTTTTCCTTGAGATCTCATATAACTACAGGTACATCTTTACTGTATGCGTCTGATAAAACTACAGCCACATGCTGCCGATGTCACAGCAACTTATGGAAACTACAGAAGCTCCCTGACTTATGCAAGCATTCTGTTCCGGGATGCCTTGTGTAAGTTGAATTTTGTGTATGTTGGGAACGTATCTCTGACAACTATGTAAAAAAAAAAAAAAAAAAAAAGGAAGCTTATGAAACTTTTTCTGTAAGTCTGGATTTCTGTAAATTGGGTTTGTGTAACTTGGGGAGTGTCTATGTTATTCAGTCTCCAAGGCTGTCAGTCCTGCATCTTCTCATAAGCACTACATTAACTAAATAAAGCATATCACCTAGTTTGCCACTCACAATTCATATGGAACAGGGTCAGAACCACTTTGCTTTTTGGTCTTATAGCCCAGAACCATAGAATATCAGGGTTGGAAGGGACCTCAGGAGATTATCTAGTCCAACTCCCTGCTCAAAGCAAGACCAATCCCCAGACAGATTTTTACCCCAGATCCATAAATGGCCCCCTCAAGGATTGAGCTCACAGCCCTGGGTTTAGCAGCTTCCCTCCCCCCATGAGATAGAGGCATATTCAGGACACCACATACATTTATAGAAAATGGAAACTGATTAGTCACTTGATCTTGTCCCTATTTTTTATATACATAAAAATACTCCTCCTTTCTTCAGGCCTGTATAGTTGGTCTTAAGATGGTAAGATACCTTAAGTTTGCATAATCATTTGTATTACAGTATTCCCTAAAATCCCAGGACAGAATGAGTGCTAGGCATTGTACAAACACAGGTTGTGACTCAAACAGCTTGCAATCTTATTTACATTGTTGTTACTCTGACCTCTCCACCTGTTGTACCTTAGAATCATATGCATTTCATAGAATATCAGGGTTGGAAGGGACCTCAGGAGGTCATTTGGTCCAACCCGGTGCTCAAAGCAGGACCAATCCCCAGACAGATTTTTACCCCAGATCTATAAATGGTCCCCTCAAGGATTGAACTCACAACCTTGGGTTTAAGCTATCCCTTCCCTTAAACTAAGTTTGTGCAGAGACTGTGTCCTCAGTTTGTCAGTAAGTACTTGGCAAGGTTCATAACCCTGATACAAGTCTTTGTGCTGGTCCAGTGGTGGAAAAGGCCTGTAAAATTTGCCCTAACTAGGCAACTGTGAATTCCCCTAGTGAATCTATGAGTTGCTTGGTATCAGCACAACCAGTTCTGCCACTCCATCCTGGTCTTTCTCCCTCCCCGCCCCCAAGCAAGAGGCTGTCAGTGGCATGGTCACTGCCTTCAACACCTGACCAGTAAAACAGCCCCTTGGAAGCTGTTACTGCAGGCAAATTTTACAGTAGTCCTTGTGGCTTCAAGATCTACTTCTGTCAGGGCCCAGATTGGCCCCTGGCAGCTCCAGGAATTGCGGGACAGTAAAAATGAAGTACAATGTTTGCAAACATGTCTCATGATATTTTATTTATTGGTAGATATTTCTATTTGCATTTTCTCCTACCATGAGACAGAGAGCACATACTATGATTGTTCTCACCATAGACTTAAAAAACCAGCAGCATCTGTTTATTCAGAACATCAACAAAGCACGTCTGTACTGTTATAAATTTAAAGTGGTGGGAGAGAGGTCTACAGCCTATGGAGATCAGCAGAGGGACACTCTCAGTCACGCTCAATTACTGACTATTTAAAAAGAAAAAAAAAACAAAATTCTTAACACACTATAAAATTGTACAAACATAATGTACCAACTTTGAAACAGTACTCATTGGAGTGGCCCACATGTATTTTTATTACCTATGAGTAGTAGAAGAACTAATTTGGAACTTGAGAAAATATTTCTGATACTCCCCCGCATCATTATGCATTTTCTTACTACTCTCTTCTCTGTTAATATTTTGGACGGGGAGGGAGATATACAAATGCATGCGTGGCAAGAGCAAAGCAAGTTGAGCAGGTTTAGTTTGTGTTACTAATTGCCAGCTTCTATGAACAGGCCTAGGCAATGCTGATGGACCATAAAAACAAGAAATGAAAATTATAAAAGCATGAGTGTTCCAGGTGTTCTTTGGCAAACATCATTATAGGCATGCACTCCATCTACAGAGATTAGAAAGACTTTGTGGCTTTCAGATCTTGTAAATACATGTAAAAACAAGCCGGTATCTGTGACAATAAACCTACATCAGGAAGCTTAGCTTAAGAACTCAAACATCTTTTTTTTGCTCTTTATGAGTGAAATCCTGGCTTCATTAAAGTCAATGGCAAAACTCCTTTTGACGTCAATAGGGCCAGCATTTCATTCTACCTATCTTGCACCCTTTTCGTGCGTGCGCATATGTTTACACAGACATCTTTATTATGAGTTCAAAGCAATTTCCAGTGGTGACTTGTGACTACAGCAACTCCCTGACATTTTAAAAGTCAGATGGACGTCGGGACTGTTGGGGCAAGAGAAAGGGAATTGCTGGACGACACTTGTGAATGCTACTTCACCTTGGATCTTTCTTTGTACCCTCCAATTTGAATGTACCCCCTCTTCCTCAATATGCATAAACACATACACAGACTAACCTCGGGGTTATTGCAAATCTTGAAAAGTCACAAAATTGCTAACTGGCAACTGTTTTCTACTCTCCTTCAGGAAGTACAAATGTCTTTATTACCCAGAAAAAATCCATTATTACTGCAGTTTCTGTCCATTATAACAGTGAGTTAAAAGAGTTCAGTTTTATTTAGTTGGGTAGGGGAATCTCTTTGTGTCTCTTCTTAACTACTGTCATAATAACTGCATCCAATATAAGTGAACTGCAGTTGTTAATGGACAAAAAGAGTCTGAGGTTTCCTGCTCATAGCAGAAATATATGTTGTTACAGACTGTCTAGAGAGGGTTGTAGGAAACTCCCATACAGTGGTACAGTGTTCCCTGAGATACATATAAAGGAGTAATATCAGATTAAAAAGTAAACATTTGCCACCCTGTAACTGGGTGATCTCATCCACAAACTTCACCTATCATCTCTATGCTGATGACTCACAGATCTACCTCTCCAGACTTGTCTGCTTCTATCCAAAAAGAGATCCCAGCCTTTCTTTCTGATGTCTCCTCATGGATGTCCAGATGTCAGCTTAAGCTCAACATAGCCAAAATACAGCTCTTAATCTTTCCCCACAAGGCCTCCTCACTCCATCCTTTCACAGTCAACATGGACACCACCATCATCATTCCTGTCACCGAAGCCCATACCCTGGGAGTTACCTTCAGCTCAGCCCTCTCTCTAGGTCCAGGCCGAGTCTAAATTTTATTACTTTTTTCTGCATATCTCTGAGATCTGGTCTTTCCTCTCTACCCACATAGCTAAATCTCTCATCTTCTTGTATCTTGCTTTCTGCAATCACCTCCTCTCTGTCCTTGACAAATCTCATCTTGAGTCACTTCTCTCTGTTCAAAATGTTGCTGCAAAGATCATTTTCCTGGCTTATAGATTTGATCCCATCACTTTGAGTCCCTTCACTGGTGCCTCCTTCTCCATTGCATCACACACAAACTTCTCATCTTCATGTTTAAGGCCCCTCACAGGCTATCCCTGCTCTATATATTGTCTTTTATATGATACTGATGTTGACCCCTGCATCTATTTGACCAATGATAGCAACCTTCAGGTCCCATTTGTTAAATTTTCAAATAAGACTGTCATGCATTCTCCCATGCTGCCCCTTACATTTTGGAAGAGTTTCCTGTAAACATCTGCCAAAAGCACCTCATTATCCTCCTTAAAAATCTCCTCTTCTGTGATATCTGCAGAAAAACTGGAACTTGGTTAGGCAGCTCACATGCTATGACCACTGCTAATTATGCTGATTCATTCTGTCTCATTGTTACCTTATGCATTCCCTGCCTATATGTTGTAACCACCTGCTGCCTTTTGTCTCGTACTTAGCTTGTAAGCTCCTGGGGGTAGATGCAATCTTTTTTTGTGCATTGTACAGCGCTTGACACAATGGAGCCCTGGTCCATGACTTGGTGCTACCCCAGTATAAATAAATACATACAATAAATAATAGTAATAACCATTACCAAACAGCTATGACAAATATCTCCTGTTCTCACCATAGGAAAAGCCAATTGCTACTGCACATTCCATTGAGTGGTAACTGTTGGGAAATGCTGACTTGTTAATGGTGACTATTGTACTGTAGGAGTATTCAAGTGAGTGAGCGATTAAGAAATGCTTGAGTATCTAAGGACAACAGTCTCCAAGAGGACATTCCTGTGCTATACAACAGACCCAGACGAATCTTCAAAACTGCAGGGCAGTGGCAGTTTGTCAAGGAATCTGATGCTTCTCCAGCTTGGCATCTTCCTCTCTCATTCTGAAATGCTGATTTGGCACTCATGAAAGTAAGGGACTAATATCACTGGCTTCAGCAGAGCATAGCATGACCAGATGCCGTGCAAGCTTCCCCACTGCATTTCAAGCCTGACCTAAATCCTTAGCCTTTCCTGAGCAGAAAGCCAAAATGGAGAGTAAGCAGCAGTTCTGTGACATTAACAACATTCACTAGGGATGAAGATCAATCAGAAAACTCATTTTCACGAGTCCTAACCTGGATTTGAACCCAGGACTCCAGAGCTAAAAGCTTGTACAGAGCTAAACAGGAGTAGGAAGATGATGAGGCATGTTGAGAACTAAAGAAGATTATGAAAAATATATATGGGGGGGGGGAATAACAACAAGAGTGATAAAATCTGTTAGAAAATCATGGTGGGCTATGATTTTGGGGCTAAATATTATAAGCGTTAAACACTCTTTTCTCAGTAGGATCTTTAGGAAATATATGTACATTCCCTAGTTTCCAAGAGCTTATACAACTTGGAACTAGAACTCCTGAGCTTTTCATTAAGTACCAAACAGAGTCCTTTAAAGATTCTGATAAAAGGACAAAACTTATGTCTAAATATTTTCTTACTAATGTGATTAGTTTTGTGCTCTTTATCAAAAAAAACCACCACCAACAACAACTAAATATGGAGATGACTGAGGAGGGATCTCAGTCTCTAAAACACCAATTTATGAGGAAAATTATATTTTATGTAATGGTCCAATTTCCAAAAAATTGTGAACACTGTCATAAAAACAAATGGAGTCTCGATAACTACTCTAGTTTATTGTCATCTGTTTATTCTTTGCCTGGCTGGCAAAGAATAAGCAGGTAATCATTTGGTCTCGACTGACTTTGAAGAGGACTATTTTGGCTAATTTACATTTTGTTTTGTTTCGAAACAAGCCAAGTTGTATTTAGATACCTTCACAGCAGCCAGTAAATCATGCATGTGTAATTACAGAGAAGCGGTCAAAAGGAAGTAATGGTGATGGGCACAACAAATAAGGCAATCTCAGCAGCATTTGCACTATGTAAAATTACAGTGCAGTGAAACACCAAACAAACATGGCAGTCCTTTTGTTCCCACAGCAGCACTGAATTAAGGCAAGAAGTGCTCCACAACAAAAACAACTGTAATAGACACAGAGATTTGTACTGGGTTGAAATTATGACTCAAACATAAACAAGATATCAGGTTTCAGAATCAGACAGTTTCACTGTACAACCCAAAGTGAAACATTCAGCCAAGAAGAGAGAGACCGTATTTCTCATTGCTGACAATGTCAATACTGCTTTGTTGGCCTGCTCTCATATTTACTCACAACCACACCGGCTCCCATTATTCAAATGCCAGAGCAGTGCCAGTTCCTAGGGCTTCTGGAAAATGACTGCATTCCAAACAAGTGGGTAAGGAATGGCAACTTCTACTGGAACATAAGCCCATAATATTCCAGCTACTACTTGTTACTCTGTGAAAGTAGGATAAAGTCTCCTTCATTTGATTCTTCCTTAGTGTCATAAATTAATGGCAGCCTTTATGCATTCATGGAACCCTTTCATGCCAATACAGCTTGGTAAAAAAACAAAGATGGAAAGCAACAGCCCAGTTTTACACAGAAATAGACATATTTCCACAGATATAGTGCTTACGGACAAAACCATGGATAGGGTCCTGTCAGAATACTTGATGTAGTACAGGGGTCAGCAACCTTTCAGAAGTGGTGTGCCGAGTCTTCATTTATTCATGCTAATTTAAGGTTCCGCGTGCCAGTAATACATTTTAACATTTTTAGAAGGTCTCTTTCTATAAGTCTATAATATATAACTAAACTATTGTTGTATGTAAAGTAAATAAGGTTTTTAAAATGTTTAAGAAGCTTCATTTAAAATTAAATTAAAATGCAGAGCCCCCTGGACTGGTGGCCAGGACCCGGGCACTGTGAGCGCCACTGAAAAATCAGCTTGCGTGCTGCCTTCGGCACCCATGCCATAGGTTGCCTACCCCGATGTAGTATATCCAGCAGAATGAGTAGGGCAACAGGCCAGGTTGCAGCCATATTGTTTCACAGCTACCACAGAGATCATTAAGCTTCATGTTGACTTTGCTTGCCCTCTCCCACATCACTGTCATCCACAATATCAGTACATTCCACAAATGATTCTTCTCAATATGTTGTGAAAAGAGGTAAAAAACAAATGAGCTCTCATGTCATCTTTCCTTTACCTAAGGTCACTGTGGCATTTCCTTTTTTATAAGTGGTGTGGCTGGATTCCACATGGCCAGGCCCACCTCATCTACACCTGCTGCTGTTTTAGTGACATTAAGCAAATAATGATTTTACGATTCCACAGCCATTCTCTCCACTCCTGTCCCTCCCCTACACGGCTGATTTTATCACAGTTCCAATCAGTGATTGAGAAGAACAGATTTGCCAGTGGCTTTTCTATGCCTTTATCAATTAGCTGAGTCCTAGCTCCAGGCAGTTCTCAGTGTGACATACAGACCCCTACAGCTGTCCCCAACACAATGCCATTTTACTGCTCTTTATAATCATTTTGCAAGGCATGAGTGAATGTAAACACTGCAGAGTTTCTTTGCTGCAACAAAAGGACACAAAGACAAGTAAAATGATTTCCAGTAATTACTTGTAATGACAAGAAACAACATAAATCATCTTTTTCTCTTCATACAGGCAGTAATAAGTGAAGTGCAATCATCTTCATTCTATCTTGTCCTGACCTGCCACCTCTAACATGCACAATAGGTGCTTATTGTCATGGGTAGAAAGAAAGGTCAAGCCCCTCTACCTGGCAGGACTGAATCAACCAGTAGAAAAAAGATACAAGAACGACAAGTCCAAAGTGATACTAACCAGTGACAAGGATGGCAATGTATTGTGTACCATTAATAAAAGAAGGCCTGCGAGAGTGAAGACTCACTTAGTTTAAGGACAAAGCCAAATACCTGATATTTCATATCAACAGCATAGACAGAAGGGCATCTCACTAGAGCTATGAAACATTTTTGGCAGCTGGAGCTAGGGAAAATGTAGTCTGCATAACTAGTGAGGACAGGAAAGACAAATCCACCCAAATGCCACTGTCTTATTGACCTTCCTCTATTGTATGCAGTGTTTGTTGTACCTGTGTCAGTATTAGGATATTAGAGAGTCAAGGTGGATGAGGTATATCTTTTATTGGACGTCAACTACTGTTGGTAAGCCCTCGTCCAGACTAACCCGCGGCATCGGCGGGTTAAAATCGATTGCTCGGGGATCGATATATCGCGTCTAGTCTGGACGCGGTGTATCGATCCCCGAGCGCGCTTACATCGATTCCGGAACTCCATCAATCCGAACGGAGTTCCGGAATCGACACGGAGAGCCGCGGACATCGATGCAGCGCCGTCCAGACTGGTGAGTACCTCGATTTTAGAAATTCGACTTCAGCTACGTTATTCACGTAGCTGAAGTTGCGTATCTAAAATCGATTTTAATTCCTAGTCTGGACGTGGCCTAAGAGAGAGATGCTTTCAAGCTTTACATAGAGCTCTTCTTCAGGTCTGGGAAACATAGGTTAGATCTACGCTATAGACCCTATATTGGTATAACTGCGTCGCTCAGGGGTGTGAAAAATACACGCCCCCTGAGCGACGTAGTTACACTGACCTAAACTCCCTGGGTAAACAGCGTTATGTCAATAGGAGAGCTTCTCCTGTCGACATAGCTACTGCCTCCTGGGGAGCTGCATTAACTACGCCAATGGAAGAAGGTCTCCTGTCAGCATAGTAGGGGTGGCCTACAATACGGGGGGATGGGGAGATCGATTTAAGTTACACACTTCAGCTACGTGAATAACGTAGCTGAAGTTGATGCACTTAGATCTACTTACTGCAGTGTCTTCACTGTGGTGTGTTGACGGGAGACGCTCTCCCATTGATTCCCCTTCACTTCTCGTTGAGGTGGAGTACTGGAGTTGACGCTAGAGTAATTGGCAGTCAATTTATTGCCTCTATACTGGACATGATAAATTGACCCCTGCTGGATCGATCGCTGCCAGTCGATCTGGCTGGTAGTGTAGACAAGCCCGTAATGTCTTTACTAAAGTGCTATAGCAGTGCAAAATTATGAATTTAAGCTTTCAAGCTTGCCTTTTGAAAGTGCTATTCAGGTTTCCTTTGAAGATGAGGACTAATAGGTCAGATATAGAGTGATCGCTTTGTGGGTGAACTTATAAGCCTGGGAGCTTACGTTCATAACTTTGTTAGACTCTAAAAATCATGGACTGAATAGAGACACCGGATTCATGGTTTACTACAACAATCTATAGCCAACTAACAACCTGCCCCACAGCTGCTCTCTCTCCTCTCTCTCTACCCCCACCACTTCCTTTCCTACCTATGACTGGAGGGGTGCTAATAAGCCACTTCACCTTGAATGGTCTCTTGAAATATGTGTTAACTACTTATGTTAAACAATCTGTTTCACATTGTATTTAGCTGTGATGCTCCGAAAATTTCCCAGACCTGAAGAAGAGCTCGGAGTAAGCTTGAAAGCTTGCCTCTTTCACTTGGTAGAGTTCATTAATCTAACTAACTAAACAACTGGAACTTAACTACTACAAATAACTAGAATTATGTACAACTGAGAAAAAACAAAGTCCACCGAGAGGAGTACTTGCGGGGAAAATGCTAGGACGAGCTGAAGTACCAGCGACCGTCATGGGCAGTAAGAAGGTATTGAGGGGGCGGCTGGGCAGCAGGACCCTTTATACAGGCACTATGGGCACGCAACTTGTGGACACTGGAGTCGACTCGGCAGATACCACTGAGGTAAAAACACCCCTACATTGGAATGGACATGAGCAAGCACTCGAAGAAGAATTTTTCTTATTTTGTGTATGTGTGGACTTTTTTGTTTTTATTTTGTGGGTGAATTTAATTTTTATGAAAGTGAGGGGCTGATGACACTGATTTAAAACAATCATAATGTATATAAATGCTGTGGCAAGCTTCACCCACACAGCTCTGGTAAGTGCACCTCAGTCATAACATGCAACACTACCTTTTAATGCAATCTTGGGCTTCAAATGTACAGAAATGGACAATTATACTGAGCTATGCACAGAAACTGTCATGACACCAAAAGCACTGCTTTCAGTTGCTACTTAAATCAATGAAGCACTTTTTTCCTTTAATTTTCTATTTGTGAGAAAATAAAACAAAAGTTATAATTATAACAGGCATACCCCATAATAAATATGTACATATACTGAATAAAGCATTTTTAACATATAAAATAGTTTTTAAAAAAACAGCTTCAGAATAAATTGCTCATGAAAGACATTTTTGCAGAGGTGTAGCTAATTATACCATGGGTTTTGTATTCATTATTGCACAATTATTATGAACAGGGTGTTCCTATAAATGAGAAATAGCAGTTTAGTCACTCAGCCCGAATGTATTAATGATTTAAATACTATCATGGTTATGAAAATGAGACCAGAAGGACACTTGGAGTAAATAGTCTTTCATCCTCCACTCTTAGGAAACCCTTAAATTGTACTCATTTATAGACATGGGGCAAACATTATTGGACCCCGAATGAGTATTTGGAGATCTGCCAGAAGATCCTGCATTTTGCTCCTCTAACCAGAGTAGGATGACCATTTTTGTAACTTTGCCCTCCAGAACAAAGCCAATGTGCCACAATATAACATCATGTCAAGTTTATTTACTGAATGTAATGATATCACTATTGTGCCAGTCAAAGGCTGATGAAACAATGAAGAGACACAGTACTTGCAACAAGATCCAAGAAGGTTCATCCATGACTATTAAGGTGCACCTTATGGCAAACTGAGCTGTTGGAGATTATCTGTAAATGCCCAGGTCAGGTGATAGGGAGAAGAGAAAATGGAGATGCCCAATCCATTAAGGAAAGTAGTCAGGCAAGCAGCATTCACACTTCTAAAAAGAATCATAGTAGAGTCTCAAGGCTTTGTTGTCTGATACTTAATTAGCAATTTAAAAGAGTTTTGTGATTTTACCAAGTCTGTGATCCTTCTCCTTGGAGCTAAGGTACCTGGAAGTATCTTCCTGACAGGTTAGAAATAATTTTGTACATTAAAGAACAGTTTTATAGCACTATTTCATTGTTCAAATCAATCAAATTTGGCTCCGAGTTCCATTTTTGAAAACATTAATCTTACTTTACATACTATTTGGATTACTTTCTGGCATACTATCAGACATGAAAAACAAAATCTAAAAACAGTAGATTTGACTTAAAAAGAATACCTGTATGATCAAAGCCTCTAGCTCACCTGATTTTATTGAAGAGCTAACGAGCAGAAAAAGTCATATCTTCTAAGAGATGTAATTAAGACCAATTGCTTTCAAAAATCTGAAGAAAGACTGGGATTAGGCTCCTAAAACAGCACCCACGGGAACTGGGTGGATCAAGGGATTAATAATGAAATATTGAGTCTTTCATTTCTAAATTGCTGATTCCAATCCAATATGATAGTTATCCAAAGTACCACCATCTGATGGCAATTTGATTAAATTAGGTGAAGGTTTCATTCCAGTTCTTGTCAACATGCGTAGACAGCATGAAACCACTAACAAAAGGGGCACTCTTAGAAGAGAGGCAAAGGAATAAATAGAGATGAAACCTGAACTAACATGTCACCACTAAAGATAGTCCTCTAAGTCAAGGTATTTGGGCACACTGGCAGGACAACATGGGGCAGCTTGCACCACCACTACTCCTGTTGTATCTGTTTTGTCTAACCCATTGAAAGAAAGGGTTTAGTAAGGTTGCAAGGGCAGCTCCTTTCAGCAAAACTAAACTGAAAAAAAAAATCATTTTAGAAAGAAAAAAGTTACATCTAAGTTCCAGACTAGACATATTGGATCTTAATTTCTTCTACATTTATACATATGGCAGGGGAAAAAGGCTAATAAATGACTAAATAACTTTCATTCTGCATTTTTGTAGGGACAGTCATTGTCACACTTTAGGGGCCTCAGAACTTGGAGCTCTTCTTTGGTAGAGCTGGATGAATAATTTACAACTAATTGTTTATTCAGTGAATTTAGCTCATTGTTCCACTATCTGTGAATATATTCTTTTTATTTATAATTTATCACTATTCATACCTGTTCAACAAATGCTTTGTGCAAGCACATTTTAGACTATGGATTGTTCCTGATTTTCTGTGTTGCCAGGCCACCTAAGTAACATGGTAACTGTTTCCTGTTCTCTGACAGGATGACCTAAAAAGCATTATAAAACTTCTACTGAAAGAATGTCAGTGAAGTGACTAGTGTTACTTTTTCATTACAATAACCTTTCCTCTTTCTGTACAAGTGAGAAAATTTTATTATCTCATCTTACAATAGGAGGTTGGATGAGATATGCTAGTTCTGTGTCTAACTGTAACTTTTTGTGAGTAGCAAGGACTGATTGCTTTCCTTACGTTGTTTTTCTCTTTGTAAATTGATGAAGAACATCTGTTTCTGAGGACTGTCTATCACTATCAAGAAAGATGGACATTTCATACAATGGCTATGATATTCCTCAAAAAGTATATAAATTAGATGATGATGGCTGTGTTAAACAGTGTATTTCTGGCTTGCTAGAACTGCACCAACCATTTTTCAAAACTACAGCTATGGACTTTTTAGAAGTCTTTGAAATCTGGCAATTTCTGCTTAAAATGTCTGTGTACACTCATGCAGATTCTCTGAGGCTAACAAGAGAGCCTGAAAACATTCTGAGATCCTCTGATACAATGCACTGACACAAACTTTCTTTGTGGGGGCAGTATTCCCATAACTGCATAATGCAGGGTTTCTTGCACCTCCCATTGAAGCATCTACTGCTTGACCCTGTTGGTGAGAGAACACTGGACTAGATGGACAACTGGTCTGAGCCATTATGTCAATTCGCAATTTCTTAGTGCTTCTGAGTATTTTGGGGGAAATTCAGATGTTTAAGTCTGAGCTATATACCATAGACCTCTGAATAACCAGGAACAATATTGCAGATTTTCCAAGGTCAGAAGGGACAAAATATTATTTACATTATGGTGGCATCCACAATGTGCTTAGGGACTGAACATACATATAAAAAGACAGGGTCCCTGCCCTAAATAGTATACAATCCTGGATCATATCTTCTTATATGTAGGTACAGCCTCTAACACACAAATAAATAAATACCACTGTACTGAAACAATGGGTTCTAGGGTATGCCCTTCCTGGCGTTGGAAAATATTTTTAAAACATAAACCTAAGATCTCATTCGTGTCCCACTGGCAGACACTTTTCATGATGGATTATAGAAAGGGGAAACAATGTCAAGGTATACTCTAGATCAAGGGTCAGCAACCTTTCAGAAGTTTATTTATTCACTCTCATTTAAGGTTTCTCATGCCAGTTATACATTTTAATGTTTTTAGAAGGTCTCTTTCTATAAGTCTATAACATATAATAAACTATTGTATGCATGTATGTATTGTTGTATGTAAAATAAAAAAGGTTTAAAAAATGTTTAAGAAGCTTCATTTAAAATTAAATTAAAATGCAGAGCCCCCCGGACCGGTGGCCAGGGCTCAGGCAGTGTGAGTGCCACTGAAAATCAGCTTGTGTGCCGCCTTCGGCATGTGTGCCATAGGTTGCCTACCCCTGCTCTAGATAGAAAATATTACATTTGAAGTGGGACTGCAGCCTCTTTAGCCCACCATCTATGCATTTACTTCTGCCCAAGTTTTTTTTCCAAAGACTGTATCACATACATATTTGACCATCTTCTGCTAATGAAGATCCTCTGCTAATGAAATAACTGTTCCAGCATAATCTAATGCTTACTCATCTACCCACGTACATGTTACCTACATGTAACCTCCAATTCTACCTATTGTCCCTTTCCAAACACTTCTGCCATGACATAGATGTCTCATTATTCATCCCTTCCAGCTTTTTCTCTCTAACTACAGATATGACCTTTTTATACAAGGGACAATTGATCCAAAAAATGATTTTTCCACCTTCTTTCCCATCTACTGTAGGAGCTCTTCAGGTACCTACTGATGGTACCTCCCTGATCGCTACTTTTTATTCCACTATTTTGGCACAAGGTGTGCTTGTGTCTGCTGCTTATTGTTCCTTAATTCAACAATCCTGCACTCCACGAAGTTTCTTCCTCAAAATGCATTCCAGAATAGTGGAGTGTAGGATAACTAAGTAAAGATCCACAACCTATAGCTGTGGACTGTTATGACAGCCAGCAATGGGATACTGGGATTGGGGGAGCTAAGGCTGGGAATTTAAGATCAGCTGAGTGGAATGGTATGAACCTTCAGAATAACCCTACAGTGTAATTTCAGTAAAGATGGAATCTACCACAAAAATACAAAAGTCTTTCAGAGAACATCCCCATGTATGTATAGTATAGATACCATGTACATGCAAATATAACAACAACTATCTGGATTTAGATCCTGAGAACACACTGTTAACATTTTATAAAAGCAGCAAAGAGTCCTGTGGCACCTTATAGACTCTTTGCTGCTTTTACTGATCCAGACTAACACGGCTACCCCTCTGATGTTAACATTTTGGTTCTTGCCTAACAAAAGTACATTAGGAAACACTGTTAAAAAGGATTACCGGTCACCATAAGAGTTTTAAGGTTAGGGAAGTTATTTGTGAGTAGTAAGATGATAACCTGACATGCATGTGAACTGTGGGAGTTGGCTCAAAGGATATTCAGAGCTGGAAGAAGCTAACTCTTTTTCATTCTTTTAATGAATGGTAAAAGCTTCTAATAAAAATATTAAATAAATGTAATACCTTTCATTGACATCCGTGTTTGGACTTAACAGATCAGAACAAATAGCAAGGCCTGGAAATTAGTACAGACACAGATACTAAAAGTAGGATATCACAGTATTTTTGTGATCAGGAGGAATCCCAGGGTTAGAGTAAAAAGATAAAAGAAAAACACGAGAAGACTAAAATGAGATTTGATTAGAAAAAGTTGTAAAATCATCTCTAAACACGTAACCAAAATGCTCATGAGAATAGCCAGCTTACCATGTTAGAGGATGGGTAAACTGGTGTAATTAAAAGGTATTGGTAATTTATGTAATGCAGGTGAAAGAGTTGAAATACCATTGTAATTAGCTGAACCAGTTTGTTAAGTACATTTTTAATTGGACTGAAACGTTTCAGACAAGTCAATGGCATTTATACCTGTAGATGTTACTAAGGTGACCAGATTTTTAAACTAAAAATTAAGCTGCCTTTCTTAATGTTTTATCAAGGGGCTGATCACAGATGGGAATGAAAAAGGCAAGGTTTTACATCTAAGTAAATTTTGGAAGGTAAAAGAGTGCGTAAGCTGTCCAAGAAGATCATTGAGGATTTGGCAGCAATATGTCAAAGGAGTAGTTAGGTTATGGAAACAGGGGAGTCCATAGGCTGATTGGTGCACAGTACAGTGACTACAAATGGACTCTGATAACTAAGAATATGGTGGGATCTGACAACTAGGGGAGTCCAGTGGGATTGGAACTGTCCTAGGGATGTGAGAAAATTTAGCAGTTGGGGTGACGGGATAATTTTCCTAGCATCACAGGAGGGTCTGACAGTTGGACAGGGTTACATTCAGAAGGGCTTGTCTTACGGGGAGAAGGGGAAGTCTGATTACAGGGTCTTGCAATAGTAGATATGGAGGGATTTTGCAGCTGAGAGGGGAGACTGGTCTGCGTTAACTGCCCCTCCTTTCCCTCCAAACTTAGGAACTGAGAAGCCTGTTGTCCACATGCAGGGCTTAGGGGTGTTTCTTACATAATTGTGTGCCTATTATTTATTTGTTTAGACAGAATCATAATATTCATATAGTGGGTCAGGTTCACACATATTTTAATACTTTTATTTATTATCCTCAGCACTATGCAAGATATAGGTAAAGACAGGTCCTCTTCTTAAACAGGATGCAAGGTAGAAAGAGGGTGTTCTTTCTCTCCAAATTCTTATATTGATGCCCATCACCATAATATCTATTAATATCTGCGTGCAAACGCTGGGCGGAGAGGGCAATTATCTAACATGGGATTATGTTTAGGGACTAATTCCTTCCCCCAAAAGCCTGGAGAACAGATAGGATTCACAGCAGAACCTGAAGGTTGACCAAGTCACACTGGTAACAGGTAAACTAACATGGGAGACTTCATTGAAAATGTGTCGCCTCCTGTCCCTGCATATTTAACCAGGAAGTTTGACCCTCTCAGATCATATCAGTGTTGAGGTATGACACAAGGGGAGAGACAATCTCTGAGGTAATCAGGGGCCCAATCCATTTAAGGCTTCGTAGATTAAAAACCTGCACCTTAAATTACACTTAAAAATAAATTGGACACCAATGCATCACATGGCACAAGTGTAAATATTCTCCCTGCGTGAAACACCCCTTAACAAATGGGCAGCTGCATTCTGTATCAGCTGGAGTTTCTAAGTGGATTTTAGGTGCAGACCTAAGTAGAGTATGTCACAGCATTCTAATCTCAATGTGACAAAAGCATGGACCTTTATACTAAGATATGCATCTGAAAGAAAAGATTGCCAATTTCTTGTCAACTGTAGTTAATAAGAAGTGTTGCTATTTGGACACCCAGAACCACTGTAGATTCACCCAGACCCTCAAGCAGAAAATTGTAGTTAAAAAAAAAACAAACAAAACAACCCTTCTTCAGTCAAAGAAACTGATATCAACTCCCTCAATTTTTCAGTTGCTTTTCCCAGTTTATCAGCATTACCTCAGTCTTATATGGATTTATCCTGCAGCCACTCATCATCCTCTAAGCTCTGAATCTAACTAGACACAAACTAAGCTGATCATCTGTATCTTTCAGATCTGATAAAGCGGACACGTAAAGCTGCATATTGTCACAATTACTGGAAACACAGCAGCCAATAACATCATCACTATCTTCCCTAACAGTTTCACATATATGTTGAATAGGGGTGACAAAATGGAACCCTGCAGCATCCCACTTGAGGGAATCCTTAGAACAGCTTCCTTTTGGATCCAATAATAAGTATTTGTGATAATCTGTTACCTTCTCAAAGTAACTTTAACAAATGTGTATGATGATTACAAGTTGGGGTTTTTTTTTAACTGTTTTTAAGTTTAACTGTATCAGACTTAATTATTTTTCAAGATTGTTAAAGCAAATCCATAAGGTTTTGATTTTTAATAACAGAGAAAATGTAGATCTCTTGGGCAGAGGAAGCCAATGAAAAAAAAAATTTTTTTAGCTTGCATCTATTAATAGTTAGCATTTACAGGAGAACTGAATAAGTTGAACAGTGGATAGAGTCAAAGATTTACACCATTACTGTTCCAGAGGAATTACATCTATCCATGTCTGATGCTTTTTCTACTGCAGTGGTTTTCAAAGCTGGTCCACCGCTTGTTCAGGAAAAGCCCCTGGCAGGCCAGGCCGGTTTGTTTACCTGCAGCGTCCACAGGTTTGGCCAATTGCGGCTCCCACTGGCCGCGGGTCGCCGCTCCAGGCCAAAGGGGGCTGCGCATCCCTCGGTCCACGCCGCCTCTTGCAGCCCTCATTGGCCTGGAGCGGCGAACCGCGGCCAGTGGGAGCCGCGATTGGCTGAACCTGCGGACGCGGCAGGTAAACAAACTGGCCTGGCCCACCAGGGGCTTTCCCTGAGCAAGCAGTGGACTGGCTTTGAGAACCACTGTTCTACAGTATGTAAACCAGCTGAACCACAGGAAGCAATTTTCCTTGCCATTTGTTCCCTTAAACAACTAAGAATCAATTTTATTATAGCATTAATGTCAGGACAGATGATTGCATTGAACTTCAGTTCTTAAGAGGAAAATGTAATCAAATATTTTGGTAGGTATTTTGATTTCTCCTGAAGACAATACAATTCTACCTATATGCTGGAGTTCTGCAACATGCCAAAATAAATTCCAATTACTGTAGGTTGTGATCATAAGATTTATTTTCTGGTCTAAAGTTGAGAATGTAGACACCAGGTAGTCTTCGTTTATATCTATTTACAGTAATCTGACTGGGATTGAAGGATATTAGTTAAAAGATCCTTCTCCCAAAGGGATGCACAGCTCTTGTCACTTTACCATAATAGGTTGTTTCTAATACTACTGTCACAGTGTTTAGAGTGAATTATTTATGAATTCAATGGAAGTTCTCTTTCTCTCTCCCCTTGAGGGTCTCTAACTAGGGATTGAGAGGTCACTGAATGGCATATTCTAAAATGTAGCACTTTCTTTAGCAATGTTATTTAGTAAGACTTCTAAGACACCAAGATGGCCCTTTACGAGTTAGAATTTTCTGGAATAACCAGTTAAGGGACTATTTTCCATAACATCATATTAACAATAGAGTTCACCGAGTCCACACAATTCATACACAGTTGAAAATGCATGACTAAATTTCCTGCATATTTGTGACCTTTAAAAATGAAATTACATTTAAAAATGAATTTAAAACTAAATAATCGTCTCCTTGCTGGCAGGGAAAGGGGGGCTGGAAAAAATATTCTTCAACAATAAAGCTGCCAGGAGTTGCTACTTTCTTCAGTTTTGGGGGTTGCAGTCATGGGGAAGAGAAGCCTTCCATCTGATTGGGAGGATACAAAACTGCTGCCCATATGCTGCTCCAAAGCGGGAGGTAAAGAAGAATTAAATCAAGTGTCTCCAGGTTGTCTCCACTCCCACCAGGAAACATGTTGGAGCAGGGAAATAACAGGAGGGGGAGGAATTAAACTGAGTGGCTTTGAGCAGTTGCTGTCCCACACTGCCATTTGCTAATTCAGCAGGAGCAGCAAGTTCAGCACAAGTGGCTCCAAGCAATCTCTTCTCCCCCAACCTGACAAGAGGAAGCACGGGATCCAGCACAAATGGCTTACACCAGCTGCTGCCAGGGGGAAGCAGGGGGTCCAGCACAAGTATCTCAAGCACAGTAGTGGATTCCTCACAAATTACTTCTGGCATCTGTTGCCTCCCTCAACGCCACCACCAGCTCGCAAGTGTGAGATATTGGGGGTAGGGACAGTTCAGTGGTTTGCACATTGGCCTGCTAAACCCAGGGTTGCGAGTTCAATCCTTGAGGGGGCCACTTAGGGATCTGGGGCAAAAATCAGTACTTGGTCCTGCTAGTGAAGACAGGGTGCTAGACTCAATGACCTTTCAAGGTCCCTTCCAGTTCTAGGAGACAGGTATATCTCCTATTATTATATTAAATTAAGAGGCTTTTATGACATGCAAGAAGTGGGAGATTAAAAAGCGAAGAAGATTGGGTTTTCCAGAAATCAAATAACTGCATTTCATCAGTGATTGGTGTACAGAAGTATGGGGAAGCTTTAAACATAGTAAAGTTCTGGTCAATTCTTAGAGGGATTTGTTTGGTTCCAGTTTCTTGGTGTGTTCACCTTCAATAATTTTATATTTTAATTTCTTCTGAAAAGTTTTTCTCTCAAAAATATTTTATAAAAGTGCATTAACACACATCATAATGTGCATTCATCAGCCAATATACACACACCCTGTGCTGCAGCCACAGTACACCCAAGATGTGCATATATTAGCTGACAAAGGCACATCATGTTATGTGTTACTGCTTATATAATACATGGTTTAGCATATGTAACTGTGTATTAATGACACACCTTGGTACATTGCAAGCTGGAGACTATGGCTATGTTCCACAAAATGCTTAGGTGTGTGCTGTATTACAAAGTATAAAATTAATTAGGAAATCCTGCACTGCTATTGGCAAATAGCTGTGGTGATATCCTGGGACAATACCTGGTACTTAGACTACTTCCTTTTACTGACCTACATCAACAGGATTAGACACCTCCACAAGTAATGGCTGCCGATCAGCCAGAATGCAGACTTTTTCTGATGTTGAATACCTTAAAATATTACAATAGTCAGTCAATTAAAGCTGTGCAAGAACAAATAAACAGCTTTTATATTAAACACTTTGGGTAAAATCCTGGTCGCACTGAAGGAAATGGGAGTTTTGGCACTGACATCAATGGAAGCAGGAGTCCGCCTTTTATTTTTAATCTAATTTTTTTGGAGGAGACTAGCTTTTTCCTTCCACCTCACCCACTTAGATCCACTTGCTGCTCTCAACCCTTCTCCCCAGCCCTTTTATTTCCCCACTCCCTGCAATCCCCTTTTCCCTCCATTCCTCATGGCACTCTCTTTGGTCTGCACTGCCCGGCTATTCGGCCTTCCTTTCCCTTCTTGTTTCCTAGCTTCTGCTCTTACACTGCAGTGTTGCTAGGTAGGAGTGCTGGCACTTCACAGAGGAGAAAACCCCTAGATCTAAGAGAGAAAGCTGGTGGTGGTTCTGCGAAGCTGCACCATGCAGGTGAAAGGTCTCAGCAAGGCACAGCTTCAATGGGAGCGGGGAGGAAGCAGCAGGAGAACAAGAGGAAGGACAGAAAAGGCTTAAACGTCCACTAAATGGGGTAAAGAGAAAGGGGAGTCAGGCAGAGGAGAGATCAGACTGAGGGGTCAGAAAAGGAATATAAGAACAGACAAGGGAAGCCCAAAGAATGGGTTCTAGAACTAGCTCTGCTACCGACCTGCTGTGTGATACCATGTAAATCACTTGGCTTCTCTGTGCCTCTGCTTTTTTGAATAATTTTAAAATGCAATTGGTATCTTCTCTAAATGTGAACTATTACAATACCTAACACAGTGTTAGTGTTAACTATTAACAACAATAAAATGATTTAGGAATTCATTACAGCAACACAGGCTCACTAAAATCACAATAAGACACTTATTGTCACACATGGAAACATTGCGGCCACTTCTCAGATGGTTGTGGCTCTGGCCTTTAGCATTGTGCCTCATAATGCACCAGAGGAAGAACGGTATCCCATCATGACACACGCTTCAATAAATCTTACTGACATTGGTTCTCGTATGCCACTTTGACAAGCCCACAAATGGAAGAGAATCTTTGCAGTATATTTAAAGTATTATTTTAAAAGAGAAATGTAAGACCCCTCACAAGAGCCTAAAATCCTTTAGCTGTTGACATGATACTGGATTTTCAGCGTCAATTGCTCAATCTGTATCTACCCCTTCATACAGAGCATCTCTCAAATCAACTGTCCTCTGGATTAGTTTGAAGATCCAGGGCCAATTTCCAAGATGGTACAAATCAGTGTTGCTCAATATCTATAATAAATCTACATCAAATCACACCAGACAAGGATCTGGCCCCTAATATTTTAATATTGCTTTTTCTTCACTGCCTTATTTTTAATGTCTTAAAAATTTCCATGGACATTAATTGAGCTCTCCCTCAGCTCATGATTTTCTTTTCTTTCATGCTGCAAAACTTGCTCACCAGGAGAGTTTTTCCCCAGCTCCCACAGCTCCATTAGCTACCCTACAGGCTCATTTGAAGGTAGAGGAGAGGTGTTAATTAGGATGGTAATGGCCACAGAAACATCTTTTCTCATTTTAAGAAAGAATCAGAGACTGCTGGAAATTCAGCATTCATTTCAAAACTGCTAGACTGCATAAAAAATTCAAAACACAAAAATGCTTTTACTCTGCACACCCTTCCTACAGTGTAAATAGTGCTTGCCTCGCAATAGCTGCAAATTACAACTCCAGTTTGTCTATCTCACCTTTGGTTTGGAACCATTTTATTTTGACTGTCTTTTCTTCTTTGAGCTGTAGGGTTGGGCATTTGACCCATCCAAAAATAACTGGTCAATTGACTTGGACAAATAGCCAAAAATGGTAAAAAATGTTAAACCACTAATTTATTAGAACAGTAACAACAGCAAGAACAAAGAGTAAGACTTTATGGTCTCAAATACTTAGGGCCTGGCTACACTTGCAGATGTAGAGTGCTGTGAGTTAAACCAACCGTTGGAGAGCACAGTAGGGAAAGCGCTGCAGTGTGTTTACACTGTCAGCTGCAAGTGCACGGGCGTGGCCACATTTGTGACACTTGCAGCGGCATTGGGAGCAGTGCATTATAGGCAGCTATCCCACAGAGCACCTCTTCCCATTCTGGCACTGTGGCTTGTGGGAAGAGCGGTGCGGGGCATTCTGGGTACTGTCCAATGCCCCGTATGCATTGCTTCACATCCCAGCAACTCCTGTGTGTCCAGCCACATTTGGGACCATCTTTCAAAGTTTTTGTACTGCACGCTCCGTCTTCACTTTCGGTCCCCAAGTGCTGAGGAATATGCTGATGAGTCTCGCCGGCACGTCATGTTTGGCAGTCAAGTTATTCCTTAAGCTACAAACTGAAAGTGAGGAGTCCGACAATGATGTTGATTCACGTAACGCATACGACATAAGATTGCTTGTGGCATTCACGGACATGCTCACCCCCATGAAACACCGTTTTTGGGTTCTGGAAACAAGCACTGGGTGGTGGGATCACATCATCATGCAAGTCTGGGATGATGAACAGTAGCTGCAGAACTTTCAGATGAGAAAAGCCACTTTCATGGGACTGTGTGATGAGCTCGACCCCACCCCCACCCCGCGACGCAAGGGCACAAGATTAAGAGCTGTTCTGCCTGTGGAGAAGCAGGTGGCTACTGCAATCTCGAAGCTGGCAACTCCAGACTGCTACTGATCGGTCACTAACCAGTTTGGAGTGGGAAAGGCAACTGTTGAAATAGTATTGATGTCTGCAGGGCCATTAATCGCATCCTGCTAAGAAGAACTATGACTCTGGGTAACATGCATGACTGGCTTTGCACAAATGGGTTTCCCTAACTGCACAGGGGCGATAGTTGTGGCTGGCTTTGCACAAATGGGTTTCCCTAACTGCACAGGGGCGATAGTTGGGTCGCATATTCAAATTCTGGCACGAGCCCACCTAGCTTCTGAGTATGTTCATCGGAAGGGGTATTTCTCTATGATTCTCCAGGCGCTTGTGGCTCACCGTGGGCATTTCATTGACATTAATGCAGGCTGGCCTGGAAAGGTGCATGACACACACATCTTTTGGAACACTGGCCTGTTTAGGAAGCTGCAAGCCAGGACTTTCTTCCCAGACTAGAAGATCACTGTAGGGAAAGTCAAAATGCCCATTGTGATCCTTGGAGACTCCGCTTACCCTTTAATGCTGTGTCTCATGAAAACCTACACAGGGAACCTTGACAGCAGCAAGGAGCGGTTCAACAACAGACTGAGTTGGTGCAGAATGACTGTGGAGTGTGCTTTTGACCGTTTAAAGGGCCGCTGGTGCGGTCTGTATGGGAAGCTGGACCTGGCAGAAGACAACATCCCCGTGGTTATATCCATGTGCTGTACCCTCCATAACATTTGTGAAGGGAAGGGTGAAAGATTCACTCAGGCATGGAACTCAGAGGTTCAACACCTAGAGGCTTAATTTGAACAGCCAGAGAGCAAGGCTATTAGAGGGGGCCAGAGCGGGACTGCAAGGATTAGGGATGCCTTGAGGGAGCAATTTGAGGCTGAAAGCCACTAATAATGTTTGGTGCCCTGAATGGGAGTGAAGAGCAGTGGTTTCAATGTTAGTAGGAATCTGTGTTTGCTACACCGACTTGCAGTGCCTGTTGCTTTCATGGGCTAAGGTATCTTTTACTGTATGCAATAATAAAGAATGTTTTCAAAGAAAATTCATTTATTGAAAAGAAACACAACTTTTTGGGAAACAGAAAGGGCAAGGGGGTTGGGTGGGGAACAGTTCAATCACAGATTTGAATATGTCCTGGTCTCATACTCTGCCTTCCTGTCTGGAGTGCAGTGCAATGAGTGCTGCACTTCAGGCTGGCTAAAATGCATGCTGATGGGGGTTGAGTGCAGAGGGTAAGGGTCATAGTTTGCAAGGCTGGGTGGTGAAGCTATAAGTGTTGGATGCAGCTGGTGGCAATAAAAACTCGGATGAGGGGGAAAGTGGTTTGGAGGTGACATAGGGACATAAAGGAAAGAGTTTTGGGACAAGAGCTGCAGTGGGGACGGGTGCGGTAGCAGTCTGCCTGCATGGCTACAAGCGCCTGCATCAAGTCCGCTTAGTGCTCCATAATGCTTAGCAGTCGCTCCGTGCTTTGCTGCCAGCCTTCTGCATTCTGCTGGTGGACCCTCCTTTCACTCTCTCACCACTCCTGCGCTTTTTGATTTTCATTAAGGGACTACTGCATTACTTCATGCAGCATGACCTCTTTGCTTCTACATGGCCTCTTCCTAATTCTTTGGAATCTTTCGTCTGTTGATAACATGGACGGCTGAGATCTCAAGGTTGTATTTAAAAAGGAAAAATGCAACACTTAACAGAGGCAGCATTGTTCACACCAGACAGAGTAATGATTCGCTTGCACTTAAAGACAAGCAGTCTACACAATAACAGAATGTGCATGTCCCAAAGCAAGTGCACATAACCCAAAGGAGGCACAAAATGGTGAGTAAGCACAGGGGCAAGGGGGACTGATTGTATCATGGCCATACTGTTCTCTGGGTTTCTGTGCCTTGGGGAGAGCTAACAGCTGCAGGGGGCCCCTATACTGAACACTGTCCCCACATTTTCCACAGGAGTTTGTCCTGGAAGATATCTCGCTGCTGAGGGTAACCTGGTAAGTAAGGGTCTTCTACTACAATGTGGCTTCTGCCCTGGCCTGTGTGCAGCAATGGTCCCCCTGCCCCTCATGGCACAGTGGAACAGACACGTTAGCCTTACTGGGACAAGTAGTATAGTAGCTCTCCCAAGGAACCTGTGCAACTGCATTGCCCAGCTTCTGCATGAGACTTTTGAAGAGATCACTGAGGCTGATTATCGTGATATGAGAGAGCACATCAACGCCCTATTCCGCATCTAGGCATGCATGCAGCCCTAACCCTCCTTTCCCCAAGAGCCTGCACCAAACAACTTCCTTCCCAAAATAAAATTCCACAAGCACCAGCCACTGCGACTGGCTACCTTCCTCCTGGCTTGAGAACAGCTCTTGGCTGCATGCATCTAGGGATGCTGGGGTGACTCCCTCCTCCTCAGCACCCTCGCTCCCACTTTCCTCTTGCCTTGTTGAACTGGGCTCTGAAGTGTCCATGGTGGTCCTTGGAGTGGAGGTGGGGTTGCCCCCAAGTATTGCGTCCAGCTCTTTGCAGAAACAGCAAGTTGCGAGGACAGCACCGGAGCGGTAGTTTGCCTCGTGGGCTTTGTGGTAGGCATTCCACAGCTCCTTCACTTTAATCCCGCACTGCTGTGCATGCTGGTCATGGCCCCTTTCCATCATGTCCCTTGATATCTGCCCGAAGGCATCGTAATTCCTACGGCTGGAGCAGAGCTGGGACTGGACAGCTTCCTCCCTCCCAAACACTGATGAGGTCCAGCACCTCGCCATTGCTCCATACCGGGGATCGCCTGGCGTGTGGCGGCATGGTCACCTGGAAACATGCACTGAGAGCACGCCATGCCTTGCTGAGCAAACAGGAAGGGGATTTCCAAAATTCCCAGAGAATTTAAAGGGAAGGTCTCACCGTTGGTCACCTGAGGGCAGGCAGTAGAGTTCAAAGTGATAACCAGAGTGGCTAGAACAGGCATTCTGGGACACTTCTAGAGGCCGATCAGAGCCCATTAACAGACCAGGGCATCCACACTGGTGCCACGGCGCTCCAGCTGGGGCGCAGCAAGCGTTATGCCTCTTGTTGAGGTGGAGTACCAGGAGCGCTCCAGCTGCAGAGTCCGGGCGCTCTACACGCCTTGCCAGTGTGGACGCATCATGAGTTAGGGCGCCCAGGGCTGCTTTAATGCGCTCTAACTCACAAGTACAGCCAAGGCCCCAGACACTTATGCCTAATTAAAAAAAAAAAAAGTTACTTAACTGAGCTACTTTAACCCAGAAAAAATGCAAATCACAATGAAAAGAAGTTCTAAAGATGAAATAATCATTATTACCTTTTTAGCAATATTAGGTTAACATCTAAATGTGAATGTTATTGAAGATCGAACAGTCACAAAAGAAAAATGAAATTAAACAGAAATAAAATCAATATTTAGCATCTGAAAAAAAAAAGTTATTTTAAAATGCACTTATGCCAGATTAAAGAGAGTCTAAAACCAAGTATTAGAGCTGGAAAATAGATTTTCAATTATTATGCAAACAACATATTTTCTATGCAAATTCGGGCATTGAACTTCTATAATCTGAATTTTAAAACATAATTTGATGTCTTGATTGTAAATTATTTTTTTTCCCTTTCTGAATGTCACATTAAATTGCAATGTGCATATGCAGGGTGTGTGGGTGGAAGGGATTGGCAGGGGGGAGGAATACATTCTTTTGAAATAATAAAGGTTTTTTTAAAAGACATTTTAAGAAAAAACATCTAGCACTTTCATTAAAAAATGGAACTCAACATTGTTTGTAAACATGTCAGCATTCAAATGAAGTAGTGCTACTTGGTAAGGTTGAGCAGTAAGGACATTTGATTCAACTTATGTAGATCACACACAAGTAATTTTGTCTCCCAGGCTATGGTCCACTTCTCCTCCTCCTTGTCCTTCCAACTTAGTGCTATTCCGATCATAGGAAATACCACAATGCCTTACAACTCAGTATGGACAACTCTTCAAATCAGGCTCCTGAACACAGATAACAGCTAATTTCCTATATGGATTTCATTATTAACTGAAGTGCAATTTAGATCTACTGATTGAAATGCTTGGCTTCTGTAATTCCCATTTCACTTCATCAACCAGATTAGCACAACATCTGCTGAAGGCCCTTCATATTTAAAACAATTTTCTGCACATATAATTTATTTTACGTCTATATAGCCAAGATACTGAATAATGAGAGTTGGAATGAAAGTTGGAATTCACTCCTAGGTATAGCAGGTTCTACTGGAACCAGATTTAATATACATAATTATTTCCTCCCTTCATTGTTAATGAGTTGCCCTAAATTTGCATAGATGAAACATGGAACTGCTGACTTTTATGGGCCCAACCAGGAAAGATGCTGAGCAACCACAACTCCCAGTAACTTCAACAGGATTTGAAGGTGCTAAGCACCTTGCAGTTTTGGACCCAATAGGCTAAGATCTTCAGCTGGTACAAACTGGTAATAGTTCCATTGAAGTCAATGGTACTATGCCAATTTACAGCAGCTGAGAATTTGGTTCCATAACTGTAGCTAATTCTGCAAATGTTTAAGGAAAGAAAAAGCTATTTTACATTGTTCATTTTTATATTGTGCAAACTGGTTTTGACGTCAATTGTAAACTTGGCGGTACAAAGGCATGGGAGAGCTAATGCAGCTGTTTCTGAAAAAGCTTTAATGATACTTCTGATATTTGTACAAGACCTCACAATGCAATATAGTCTCTCTTTCTCTTTGTCTCTATCTCATCACATAAGGATGAAGGAATCTCAGCAAAAATGCATTTTGAATAGTTACACTAGGCTACTGCATTACTGTACCACAGCGCCTATAATATCCTGAATGGCCTTTCCTCCAATACCTTTAGAATTCTTCAGCACATTCAGAGCAACACTGAAACCTACAAGCATCACATTCTCTGCAACAGCTTTATAGCCTTCTATAGGCAGATGTTAAAGTGGTGAAAACAAAGATGACCATAACACAGTTTGGAGAGATGAGTTAAGGTGTGTCAACCTAGTCAGATTTATTGCTAACATATTACTTTTTTTTTTAATTAAGCCAACTATATTTTTGAATGACCCTAAGTATTTTGCCTCAATGGCCATTTATAATTTACCTCTTAAAGGAACTGTGAACAAGCTCATTTCCTCCTATGCACTCTCGCTCTCTCTCCTTCCCCCTGCCTTTTCCATACTTAAATTGAGAACAGACCTTTTGGACTGATATCATATATAGTAATTACAATTCTATAAACTTCAAAAAACCCTGCTTACTATGTGTCCTTTTCTTCTTCTAATCTATGCGGTTATAAGTTTTCCTATGACAAGGCAGTACTTTCCACTTGTCAGACAAAAGGATTGTAAATCGAAATGGGGGGTTTACTCCTAGTGCTATCACTGGCCATCTTAAGGAAACCAACAGACCTGTTTCTCCCTCAGAATCCCAACCATTACAGAACACTTATGTCCCAGATTTTAAAGGTATTTAGACATTGCAACAAAGAGCAAACTGCCTAGGTTTCAAGTTGGTAGCGTCTCTTGTGAGCAAATAAGATACAACTAAAAGTGCAGTTCAGGTGGTGTCAATGATGCAAAATGGTAAAGACATACAATGACACAGGTCCCCTTCATCCCCATGGTATGTTATTTGTGTATCTGAGGATTAACTTGGTCTTATATCTGTGCTGAAATATGGACTGCACATTGACAAATGGATAATTCCATTCCCTATGGCCCTGCAGATGTACTGTCACCACTTTTTCTAGGTCTTTGGGTAAGTGGAGAGGTTGGAAAAATCTCTATTTTCCCAGAATACTTTTGACCAAGGTCATCCTGAACTGATGCTTTACCACTATTTTCTTTGGAATAATGAGAATATATCCCCCACATGTAACAAAACCTGAATTGTGTTCACACTGGCAGGAAGACCTCTGCCATAATCCAAAAGGAATTTTATTAGATAAAGATCCAAGCTGCAGCTGATTCAACGAAGCTCAGCAACTATACTGGCCAGCTCTGACCAAGCCGCTGTAACCTGCTCCTACCCAAGCAAACAGTGTAATTTGTAACATTATGGTCTGACAAAAGCCTCTTCAACTGTAGACTGAACCTTAGGTCATCTTCTGTGTGCTGTGAGGTTTATTTAATTAATGTTTGTACAGCTTTATGAACACGTAAAGGGCTATAATAAATACAAAGTACTTTTATATTTAAAACAAGGAGAAAAAAGCTGACATGTCACCAAACGGTAATAGCAGCTGACTGAATAATATTACCCACAACGTGGAATAGAGCAAGCATGTGATTTCTTGAGCAAACTATTACCTCTGCAGAATAAGAACATTTTACAGCACTGATGGTTCTTTGCTAATGGGATAAATGATACTCTAGGGTCAGAAACTCACTGACCTCATTAATAATAGATGACACCAAGAAGGCTGGGGTGTTTAATGCCTATTTTGCTTCAGGCTTCAATAAAAAGGCAAACTGCGAGGAGATACTTAACACAATTAAGCAGGACAACAAGGAGGAAGGAACAGAGGCTAAAAGTGAGAAGAACAGGTTAAAAAATATGTAGATAAGTTAGATGTATTCAAGTCAGCAGCACTTGATGAAATTCACCTAAGGAATTAGTTGAAACAATCTCAAAACCATTAGCGATTATCTTTGAGAACTCTTGGAGGATGGTGAGGTCCCAGAGGACTGGGGAAGGGCAAACATAGTACACCTATCTTTAGAAAGGTGGGAAAGGAGGACCCAGGGAATTAAGACCAGTCAGCCTAATTTTAATACCAGGAGAGATACTGGAACAAATTATTAAGCAATCAGTTTGTAAGAACCTAGATGATAATAGTGTGATAAGTAATAGACAACATGAACAAATCATTCCAGATCAAACTAATTTCCTTCTTTGACAAGTGCATGGGGGGAAGCTATAGATGTGCTATATCTTGATTTTAATCAGATTTTTGACACAGTCATACATGGCATTGTCATTATCAAACTAGGAAATGTGGTCTAAATGAAATTACTATAAAGAGGGTGCATAACTGGTTGAAAGGCTGTACTCAAAGAGTGGTTATCAATGGTTTTCTGTCAAACTGGGGGGAAGTACCTAGTGGGGTTCCATAGGGGTCTGCCCTGGATCTGCTACTATTTAACCTTTTCATTAATTACTTGGATAATGGAGTGGAGAGTATGCTTATGAAATTTGCAAATGACACCTAGCTGGGAAGGAAAGCAGGCATTTTGCAGGATAGGATTAGAATTCAGATGTCCTTGATATTAGCGAATTGGTCTGAAATCAACAAGATGAAATTCAATACCGATAAGTGCAAAGGACTACACTTAGGAAGAAAGAAATAAAATGCACAGCTACAAAATGGGGAATAATTGGCTAGGCAGCAATGTTGCTGAAAAGGATCTGGAGGTTACAGAGGATCACAAATTGAATATAAGTAAAAAATGTGATGCAGTTGCAAAGAAGGCTAATATTCTGGGGTGTATTAACAGGAATATCGTTTCTAAGACACAGGAGGTAATTATTTCACTATATTTGGCACTGGTGAGGCCTCTGCTGGGGTATTGTGTCCAGTTCTGGGTGCCACACTCTAGGAAAGGTATGTTCAAATGGGGGAGAGTAACAAAAATGGTAGAAGATTTAGAAAACTTGACCTATAAGTAAAGGTTAACAAATTGGACATTTATTCTCACGAAAAGAAGCTTGAAGGGGTACCTGATAACAGTATTCAAATATGCTAAGGCTGTTATAAAGAGGATGGTAATCAATCAATTGTTCTCTATGTCCACTGAACGTAGGACAAAAATAATGGACATAATCTGAAGCAAGGGAGATTTAGATTAGATATTAGGAAAAACTTTCTAACTAGGATTGTTAAGCACTGCGGCCATGGCTACACTGGCGCTTTACAGCGCTGCAACTTTCTTGCTCACGGGTGTGAAAAAAACACCCCCCCTGAGCGCCGCAAGATACAGCACTGTAAAGCGCCAGCGTAAACAGTGCCGCAGCTCCCAGCGCTGCAAGCTAATCCCCATGAGGAGGTGGAGTACGTGCAGCACTAGGAGAGCTCTCTCCCAGCGATGGTGCTGTCACTACACTCACACTTCAAAGCTCCGTGGCAGCGCTTTGAAGTTTCGAGTGTAGCCATACCCTAGAATAGGCTTCCCAGGAGGTTGTGGAGACCCTTAAGAACAGGTTAGACAGACATCTGTCAGGGATGGTCTAGGTTTAGTTGGTCCTGTCTCTGTGCAGGGGGCAGGACTAGATGATCTATGTTTTCCCCACTATAATGATCACACTAACTATAACAGCACAAGAAAAAAATGGTTCTCTACTTGTACTATAACTTTTGTTTTTTGAGATGTGGGTGTAGACAGGGCCTTCCCTAGGCATATGCAACAGCACCAGCTCCGTCAGCCAGCCCTATCCCCCAGCTGGCCCCCCTGTGGGCTGCGCCCACTGCAAGGGGCAGGACCGTCTCTAGGGAGGTGTGGGGCCCAGGGCAACTCCTTCCACCCAGTCTTTTAGTCCTCCCCCTGCTCCGTCCCTGGCCCGGCTCCCATTCCACCTCTTCCCCCTACAACCCTGCACTCACCGGCAGCGACAGGAAGTGGAGCAATCTGGCCTCAGCCCACTCCACTCTGCCAGCTCCTAGCTGCATCGCTCCACTTCCCGCTGCCAGTGAGTGTGGGTAGCGGTCCTTCCTCCTCCCCAAAGCAATGTGGCTGGGGTCGGGAGGGGAGGGGTGGAGAGCAGAGCAGGCTGGGGCCGGGTCGTTCCCCCTTCTGCTGCCAGCATCAGGTCCCCCACTAATCCCCTGGGCCCCTCTGGGTCTGTGGGACCCCCCCAAATGGCCCCCCAGGGCACTTGCCTTCCTGGCCCCACAGGCCTTGAGCGCAGCCCAGACTCTCCGGGGGCGGGGGGGAGAGCAGGTGCTCGGGCTACATAGGGCACCATAATTGGTAGGGACAGCCCTGGCTGTAGACTTGTATTCCACTCAGGTGCACATGCAAGGAGTGCACTAAAGCCGGAGAACTTTGCCTAGCAGTACCCGTGGGGGTGGCACTTGTACCCTCAGCCCCTCCCATGGCTATATAAGGGTGTCATTTCCTCAATGCCCCCGTTCCTTTGCACTGAATGTCAACAGTAGAGACTTTGATGCAAAGGAAACTGAGGGTGGTCATGGAATGCATGTATACGCTCACATATAAAAAAAAAACAGTTACAATACAGGTAGGTAACTGTTTTTAATTCTTCGAGTGGTTGCAGATGTGTATTCTACTCAGGTGACTCACAAACTATACTTGTAGGAGATGGGCTCAGAGTGTACTTAGATAATGACTGAAGAACTGTCTTCTCAAAGCTTGCATCTTACCTGGATGCCGCAGCTACAGCCTAATGCTTGGTAAACATGCGTACAAAGAACCATATAGCAAATGTCCAAAACTAAAACACATTTAAGAAATGCCACTCAGTTCATTTGAGTCCTTGTTGAATGAGCCTGCACAATTTGCAGAGATACGGCCTGAGCTTCTCTGTGTACTGTATTAATGCAGGAGATCATCCACTTGGAAACTGACTATGCTGACACTGGCTCACCCTTCATCCTACCTACAAACGAAACAAACAGCTGAGGTGATGATCAAAAAGGTGTAATCCTTTCCAGATTAAAGGCCAGACATCCTCTCACATCCAAGATATGAAGCCACTGGTCATCAGAATTGGAATGTGGCTTGGGAAAGAATATGGCTAAGTAAATAACTTGGTTGAGGTGAAATTGTGAAATGACATTTGATAAAAATCTCAGATGTTGTCTCAAGTACACTTTATTTTTGAAGAACTATGTGTACGGAGGCACTGCCATAATGGCCTGCATTTCACTGACTCTTTGTGTGGAAGGTTTCAGAATAGCAGCTGTGTTAGTCTGTATCTGCAAAAAGATCTTTGTGTGGAAGTTATTGCAACAACAAAGGCAGTCTTCTGGGAAAGGAGGGACAATGCTAATGCTCAAACAGAAGACTCACGAGGGTAGCCAACACAGTATTAAGATCCCACAATGGAATAATTTCTTTCATCAGTGTGAACAGGCGGACAATATCCTTCAGAAATCTTCCTAACGCAGGATTTGAGAAAACTGACTTTCCCTGAATAGAAGGATGGAAAGCTGTGATTGCTGCCAAGTGAATCCTTAATGAGCTAAGAGCTGCCCCAAAGACTTAAAACGTAGCAGGTAGTTTAAAATGTCTGAATAAGTGATGATTTGAATTAGATTCCCTTTGATCTTGCTGAAGTCAGAAAAGACTTCTGTTTGGCCAAATGAGTGGACCTAGTAGACAGTTTTCTACAGTTAAGTAGAATTTCCTCAACTGCCTGTGAACATCGCCCTTCTTCATCTTGCCAGGTACCAACAATCCCGAGAGCTGTACACTGCTCAGCGCCGAATGCACAACTTGACTATGGTGTTGAGTCAGTAGGTTGGGCAGAGGAGGAAGGGATACAGGAGGTTGCACTGACAGATTGAGGAGATTGAAGAACAAGCACTGTCTTGGCCAAGCCAGTGCAATAAGAATTGGTTTGGCCTGGTCCAGCTTTAGCTTGAGGATCAACCTGAGATATGAGGGGAACAGAAGAGAATGTTGCTGCCCATAATGGCATCTTTTAACTGCTGGGGTATAAACTCCTAAGGACTGTAATGCAATCTTAAAATCTTTAAATAAGTGTAATGTCTCATCTGTCCATCAATTGGTAAGTTTTCTATAGTTTGCTGTATATCAGAAGCAATATCAGAATTTTGCAGCCAAGATGCTTGGCTCATGGTTATAGCAGAGGCAATGGGCCTGGCTGAGGTGATTGCTACATCAGCTTCTGACTGCAGTGAAGTCTTTGCCACTAGATGGCCCTTCACCAGGAAAGCTTTAAACTCCTCCCTAGAATCCTCCAGCAGCTTCTCTGTAAATCTGGATAATGAATTTAAATTAAAAAAAATCATATTTAGACAAAAGTGTCTGGTGATTAGCAATACACATCTGTCAGGATGAGGTGGAATAAACTTTTCTGCATCTGCCCTGATGCATCCTCTCATTTGCAGCAGTTACCACAAATGAATTGGGAGCGGGATGTAAGAAAAAACACTTGAATCATGCATGGGAACGTAGTAATGCTTGTCAGTACATTTTGGTATAGGAGGTACTGATGCTGCATGTTCTATAGAGATTTCCCTTGTTCCAAGAGGGCTACTCTTCTCAGAACTCAAGGTTGCAGAATGCTCATCAGTTTATGGGCATTCTCATGGACAAACTCAGCTTGGATACCCAAAGCCATAGACATTGTACTTAGATGTTCCTGATAAACCTTAAAGTTCTCTGGAACTGGAGAGGATGAGTCCAGGACCAAGGAATTATCAGGTGAAGAGCATGATGGATGAAGGAACAAGAAACCCCATCTGAGGTAATGGCTGCTTCTCCTGTTGTATTGGAATTTCTGCCACTGTCACATCAGCCTGTGCCCCTATCCAGGTGGGGCTGGAAGTGAAATAACTGGATGGCTCAATGACCTTAGGCTAGAGTGAGTTGTTGACCTGGATTCCAAGAAAATAGGGCACCCAATGGATTCCAAGGAGGCTAATCTGGAAAAGAGTACAGCAGCAGAATCCAACAAGTAGCCATATCCTCAGAACAACCATGGTACAGAAGACAATCCTTCAAAAGAGGATCTAGAGAATTTGTGAGACTGTGCTCTGGAAGGATAAAGAGAAGAGGCTGATCCTGATCTCGAGAATGAGGCTCCTTCTGAATAGCCTGCTGATAATGGTGGAGCTATCCCTGCTGTGGCTACTAAATGCCCTGATCTGTCAGCAGTCCAGCGCTGCATTGGAGTTTCGGCTGGTACTAAAGGTTGAACCATCACTGATGGGGTACTTGAATCAGAACAACATCTGGTGGTGGGAAAACCATCAGCACCGAGGCCACTGTCAGTGCCAAGTAGGAAATTGGTGCTTGACTTGAGCTAGCCCCACAGACACTGAGTAGGTTAAAGTGCTGGGTATTGACAAAGGCACCAGTTCTGTAGACAGAAGTGATGGTTTGGAAGATGGGACCAAGCTTTCCTGTCTGGTAGACCCCTGTGAAGTGATGGACACAGAGTGCCAGCACCAATGGAAGTAGCACTCTATAAGAAGACTCCTAAATCAAAGGAGAGTCTGGGACTGACAGGCAGAGTAAATCAGCTGTTGCCGATTAAGCAAGCTAAAGTCAAGGCCCTTGGAACCAAGGTGGACATTGGTACTGGAATCAGCAGTTCAGCAGGTGGTGTCAGATTTGATGGTACAGTACTGGTCTAATTTGGCATTGGCATCAGATAACAGGTATATGACACTGCTCTGTCTACAAGAAGAATTAGGGTGACAGCCCCCATTGTGTCTAGATGGGAAAAGAGTCTCTCTTAGCTCTGGAATGGCTTAGATTAATTTTATGAATCTTCTTCCTTGGGGGACCAGAGGAAAGGAACCAGTCCATTCTTCTCCAAGGAGAAAAGTCTACCTCAGGTGGCCTCTCGGGAGTCCATATTGCCTCTAAAGACTGACAGACTTGACAATCTACAGAGGTCCCCAAGGCAAGTCCAGCTTCACAGCCTGCACCATGAGATTCTGCTTTAAGTGCAACTCTCAGAACACCTGGGTCCTCCTTTTAAAGGAGTGGCAAATAGAGCACCTCTTCTTAATGTGCCCCTGTCCTAGGCACAACAAACAGCATATATGGGGGTTGCTATTAGGAATATACACCCCCCATATAACACTAACACAGACTAAAGCTAACTAAACACTAACACAGACTAAAGCTAACTAACTACTAATTATAGGGTACTACTAACTACAAATAATTCTGATATAGTTGAAAAACCATGAGGAAAAAACACATGGGAAGCACTGACTCTAGCTGCACGTGGCAAGAAGGAACTGAGGAGGGTCAGGGTGCCACTGCCCATATATAGCCATGGGAAGGGCTAAGGGCACAAACACTACCCCTCTGGATACTGCTAAGCAAAACTGTCTGGTTTTGGTGCACTAGGCGAATGCTCATCTGAGTAGAATAGAAGTATGCAACCACTCGCAGAAGAACACACTTTTACATTTCCCATAACTCCTTTTGTATCATATTAGGCCTGAATCTTATTTACACAAATAATTTCTATAAAGGTGCTTTAAAATAGAAATAAATTATATTTACAACCACTTTACAGTGATACAGCAGTGTCAATGAGAATCAGGCCCACTATGTCTGATTGGTAGGCTTGCCAAATTATTTTGCATAAATAAGGTATAAAACACATCACCTATCATCTGCATAAATAATTAAAACATGAAACATATACATTTAAGATTTTTTTCCATTAACTGTGTTCTACATCTCTATAGCTAAAGTTAAGAATGAGAACTCAAATTATCGTTTAGATCATGTAGTTGTAAAGAAGAATCAAAATCTGGAATCTCTTCAAAGTATGGATTACAATAACTAATTACTATTCCATAATCCCGATGTTTACATACCAACAAGTTGATAAAAATATCAGTCAGCTCAACCAAACAATTATTCCTTTCCAATAATTTTTCATATCCACATTCAAAACAGTCATCCAAATATATATACAAATGGACAGAGGAAAGGGTTTTTTTGCACGAATTTATAACATTATCACCATTCACTGGTTTGTATAATAATAGCTGTGAGAAGCTCAAATGGTTTTGAGTTTCATTACAAACCCCAGACTCAAGACAGATTTGCTAATCTTGTTTGCCAGTGCTTTGAACAAACCTGGCCATTTTAAGGTTTTGGGTAGTTTTCCCTGAGTTTAATTTTATGGCTGTAGGTTCAATCAAACCAAAAAACGCAAAAGGAAATTCAAGGAGGTAAAACACATGAATCAAAACAAAAACAAAAAGTTTCCACACACTCCACATGAATGAAAACTGCTGAGATTCACAAAGCTCCAGACACAGCTCAATACCTCTTTTCTCCCTCTCACACAGTCACCAGTTTTTTCTTAAGAGCGTGACTCGACTTGAGTGCTGGGGTGTTCAGATCAACTCATTTTTTATAGCATAGATGCAATATTTTGAGGAGTTAAAACTCACCACGTAATGTAAAAAAACAGAACAAAACATGATCTTTGCAAGCAGAAGTATGAAAAAAACTAATTTAATTTTTGATTGATATTGTTTAACAGAGCAGCCAGAGTTTTCAAAAGAGTATAAAGAAGTTAGGTGGCTGGCCCCTATTGAATTTCAGTGAGATCTGGATGCCTAACTCCTTTATTTGACAATCTCAGCCTGTCATTTTATTATTGACTGTATCATGTCTGTCTGTCTACCTATCACTTCAGTACAAACTGAAGGATATAGCAATTGAATCCCCAAAAGGACTCTGCTAGCTACTGCTAGGTTTAGTTGCTCTTGCTTAGTGGGTGTTCTTCTGTGTCTGTTTATTCTTCCCTCTCCTTTAATTCAAACCATAATTGTCCTTTGACTCTATGACTAATTTGGCATGAGTCTGTGTTCTAACTGGAAATGTGCAGATTATTTTTACCTCATTAAAGTGATTTGAAGTATGATCAGCCTTTTAAAGCTCAGTTTTCAAATTCTGAGAACAGCAAAATGAAGGTGTCCTTTTCCTCTTTGGGGCTTAATTTGGGTGTAAGATTATCATGAACTATTCCATCTTTTAAAATTAATAAGCAGACAAAAATAAACGGTGGCAAGCCACTGATAATTCCATACGTAAGTCTCTGCCCACATATTTAACTCAATGCTATGAAGAACGGAGGTGGAGTACTCAGTTGCCATAAGGAGATGATTGACACTATGAATAAAGAGTTATGGTACTAAAAGATTATCTAACTCTTTAGAGCAACTACAGATCTCATGGCAATAGGATACCATGATATTCTTAAATAAAATACCCCTATATAAATAAAGTAGTTAATAATATCTACAGATGCAATATTTTAATTAATGTCAATGATACACTGTTATCAGTGTTGCTATGCATAAAGAAAAAGAAAATAGAAAACACACATGACATTAAAAACAAAAGTAGTTGATCCAAGACCACATTTTGTTCATTGCTGCTGGGCATACATGCTGTGCTTTTACATTTATACAGAGCAATCAGACTTCACTGCATCACTGGAAATTTCTCTGCAAAGGACAGCACAGCGCAGACGTGGGCAAACTATGACCTGCTGGACTGTCCTGCCTGGCCCCTGAGCTCCCAGCCGGGGAGCCTAGTCCCCAGCCCCTCCTCTGCTGTCTTCCCTCCCCCACAGCCATGCCGCCATGCGGGCTGCGCTCTGGCCCGCTGCTCCCGCTGGGCAGAGTGGGGAGCGCAGCTGATTCTGACCGAGTGTTGCAGCTGCGAGCTCCTGCTGGTGGTAAGGGGGCTGGGAGTGGGGGGGGAGGTTGGGTAAGGGAGCGGAGGTTCTGGGGGGCAGTCAGGGAGGAGGTGGCGGTTGGATGGGGTGGGGTGGTGGTAGTCTATGATTCATGGGTGAGCCTGATGCAGGGGAAGGAACCTCTGGTATGTATGCAGTTTGCTTTGATATTGCAGGGAGATGTGTTCATTTACTCTTTTTAATCAAGCTAGAAAAGATGGTGAAATAACCAATAGAGGTAGAATTGCTATCTACTTCTTATTCCCTTGTACAGTTAGTCAGAGGGGGTCCTGCAGAACAGTTTGCTTATGTGCACCGGGATGTCCCGTGAATCCGCCATAGAGATCTCGAGGAAACTTTCCTGCAGGTAGTATGCAATCCTCTGGTAAAGGTTTCTGAGGAGGGCTGCCTTGTCTCTTCTACTGTGGCAGGAGTCGGGATACTTTCCCACCCCACTCAGCAATTACTTCAGTGAGAACCATTGCAGCACACAGGGTACAGCATATGGCCCTGGTCTGCAGATGGAAGTGTCCAGAAGCTGTTCCCTTTCAGCCTCCATTACCCTCAGGAGTGAGATGATAGCTAAAGTCACCACTGCCTGTGGAAAATGGTGCCAGTATTCAGTTCAATTGCCCTATCTGTACGTACTCATGCCCATGAGCTACCTCCCCCTCTTATAGCCCTCCCCAGTACCAGCGGGAATGCCAGGCTGCATGCCGCTGCATGCCCTCAGCACCAGCGGCGTCCTGGGCTACCGCCCCCAGCTTCTGTGCCCCCCACCCCCAAGTTTTAGTTAGGGGTATATAGTAAAAGTCATGGACAGATCACGGGCTGTGAATTTTCGTTTACAGCCCGTGACCTGTCCATGACTTTTACTAAAAATACTCATGACTAAAATGTAGCCTTATTCATGAGCCTTGGGAACTAGGGGTAGGCTGGGTCTCCCGTGATCACTATTGGCATTTCAACATCCCCAATGGTAACGCTTTGGTCTGAGAAAAGTCCCTGCTTGCAGCTTTCCGAACAGTCCTGTGTTCTTAAAGATGCGCGTGTCATGCTCCTTTCCCTGACCAACCAACATTGATGTTGGTAACATGTCCCCAGTGATCCATCAGTGCTTGCAATGCCATACAAAAGTAGCCCTTTCTGTTGCTGTACTCTGTGGCAAGGCGGTCTGGTGCCAAAATAGGGATGTGTGCGCCATCTATCACCCCACTGCAGTTTGGGAAACAAATTGCTGCAAAACCATCCATTATGTCCTGCACACTGCCCAAAGTCACAGTCCTTCATTGCAGGACACGACTCATAGCCCTGCACACCTGCATCACAGCAACCTCCAGGGTGGATTTTCCAACTCCAAATTGATTGCTGACTGATTGGTAGCAATTTAGTGTTGCAAGCTTCCATGCAGTGATCGCCACTGGCTTCTCCACTGTCAGTGCTGCTCTCATTTTGGTCTCACTGTGCTGGAGTAAGCGCCACAAACACATCCAAGAACGTGGCCTTGAGCATCTGAAAGTTCTGCAGCCACTGCTTGTCAGTCCAAACCTGCACAACGATGCAATCCCACCAGTCAGTGCTTGTTTCTCGGGCCCAGAACTGGTGCTTGCACCATCTGCAGCTGCTACGTGAATGCCAACAACCACCTTGAATTGTTTCTTTCCAGGTCTCAGCAGCCAGCCAGCCTCCAAGAAATCATCATGTTACCTGCAGTTCCTCTGATAGCTCTGCAAATACTCCAGGATCAGGCGCCCCATGCTCGCAATGCTCATCAGAATAGTGCAGAGGTGTGTAGAATCCATGCTTCTCTCACAGATGACAGATGCGTGGGTTTGCGGGGCTTTTGAAAAGAGGTGTGAAGCATTATGGGATGCAAATAACTGTATCATGGGATGTTGAAATGTTCCCAGTCACCCATGCGTGACTCATTTGCCCCCATGAGGCATTGCAAACCCTTCCCAAAACAGCATGCACCAGATGGTGGCAAGTTGCTACCCACAGTGCACTGCTCTCTACATCAATGCAAGCACTGGTCGTGAGGACATGCACCACTGACACAAAAAGCATAGTGTGGACACACAAAAGCGATTTAATTACTCCAGTGGCTGTATGTCGACGTAACATAATGTCAACTTAATTTTGTAGTGTAGACTTGCCTTAAGTGTTTGCTTTTAGATCTATTTAGTGCTGTCATGCAGATAAACCTCCTGCAAGGTGTACATAAATCAGCCTGTAAAAGCAGCAAAGAATCCTGTGGCACCTTATAGACTAACAGATGTTTTGGAGCATGAGCTTTCGTGGGTGAATACCTACGAAAGCTCATGCTCCAAAATGTCTGTTAGTCTACAAGGTGCCACAGGAGTCTTTGCTGCTTTTACAGATCCAGACTAACACGACTACCCCTCTGATATATAAATCAGCCTGGATGCTGTACATTAGCAACTTTCTACTGCAAATTACGGGATAGGGTGGGATGGGAAAGGAAGGTCTATAGTTCTTCAATGTAATCTGAGAGCCAAATCTAGTTGTATTAAAAATATTTTTATTGGATACTTTTTTCCTTTGTGCATTTTGTAGTCATACTGGTTTGGATGGGTCTAATAATAAAGATGTTGCTACTGTTATTATAGTTAAGTCAAATAAAAGCAGGTGAGCAGCTCTGGCCTAATAAAGAGTCAGCTGAATAAAGAAAACCGCTGACAGGCTGTAGTCTTGTTTTAATTTGAATTCTCATGAGTTCACATCACATTTTAATTGTACACAATAAATAAGCCTCTGTCACTAATAGATTCTCATAAAACAGGCTAATGCTAATTATCATTCTATTTTCAACCACATGCCTTTAGTGAAAAGATCAATGACAGAAAAATAAAATGAAAATAATGAGCTTTGCAAGCCACCTGAGTGGCAGAAAAGCTTATGATTTTCCTTATTTGATTTTCCTAGTTTTATGTGAAAGATGTTATCATTACCTTATACGACACTTTAAAAACCTGACCTTTAGTTTCATTAATGTGTACATTTCATAAGACTATGTTTCTCTTCCCCCAGGATTGTTGTATAAGTGGTATGGAAAGGCAAAATGTGCCTATCTTGGTCACTGTCCCTCAATCTGAAAGTTAGCCTTTCTTGCTCCTGGAAATACAAAGATATTTACAATGAGCATTTCCCATCCCCCACCCCACATTCTGATCAGTGTTCAATGGCTGATGTTAAGAAAAGCTTATCTGTCCTGAAATTATTCATAGTGGTCTGTCAAAGTAATTCTAGCCTTGGCATATGATAAGGTGCTAGACCTAAAAGAGTGAGTGGAATAAGAAAGAAGACCTTGAGACATTAAAAGGTCAGGTCCTCATGCACAAACTCTTCCTTTTCACGTTCTACTCTTCCACGTCAGACTATTCCTCCTCTTATTATTTCTACTGCAATGGTGCCCAAAGGCTTCACTAAGGATCTGGGCCCACTGTGCTAGGGACTGTACTAACAAAGGTTAGAGACAGTCCCTGCCCCCAAAAGCTTACAGTAGTACAGCTGCTCCAAATCCCTTGGACTCCTTTCCTCTCATATCAGACAGGCTCTTCTTTCCTTTACACCAGTGGTTCTCAAACTGTGCATTGGGAACCCAAAGTGGGTCACCACCCCATATTAATGGGGTTACCAGGGCTGATTTAGACTTGCTGGGGCCCAGGGCCGAAGCCTGAGCCCCACCACCTGGGGATGAAGTAGAAGCCTGAGAGCTTCAGCCCTGGGCAGCGGGGCTCAGGTTACAGGCCCCCTACCTGGGGCTGAAGACCTTGGGCTTTGGCCCTCCTGCCCTGGGTGGAAGGGCTCAGGCAGGCTCAGGCTTCAGTCCCTCCTCCTGGGGTCATATAGTAATTTTTGTTGTCAGAAGGGGGCCACGGTGCAATGAAGTGTGTGTGTGGGGGCAGTAAAGAGAGAATGTGGAAGATTTGTATGAGAGATAAGGGTCATCCCTGAACTCGCTCTCAGATAGGACTGCAAACAAAAAAACTCAGTTTGGTGTGGATGAACTGCTGTGGAAGCTATTCTATAATTTAGTGTGAAATGCTGGTAGCAATTGGTTTTTTTTTTTTTGAGATCTTTCATAAGTACATGATGAACTATGAAGGTGAGATGCTGTATATGTTATGAAGGTGATGGGTACTCCATTTCTAAATAAACTGCACAAGGTGTTGGACTAGCACCAAGGCCTCTGTGTAGTTTGTAGCCCCGCTTCTAAATTCCCCATCTCTCACAGTGATTACATTTTGATTCTATTTTCTTATCCAAATGAACCTAACAGTTTTATTAATTTGAAAGTTCCTTAAATGCTCTAAAATGAACACTAGGCAGAAGTTAATTAAAACAACTTTTTTATAATTGACCTTTGGTTGCCATTATTTTCCAGTGGAGATGGGCAAACTTGTTTTGCCTCAATTTCAAAGCCAGTAGAAGATTGTGGGTCAAAAGTTTGACTAGAGCAGTGGTCCCCAACCTTTTCGTCTGGTGGGCGCCGGATGAATTTGGCAGCATTTCGGTGGCGATGCCTCTGGATGATGTTACTTGTCGGCGGCAAGCGACGTCAACCAGAGGCGTCGCCGCCGAAATGCCACCTGTTTTCGGCAGCATTTTGGCGGATGCTTGACCGTCGGCCAGGACGCAGGAGCATTTGATGCCCCCGCGGGCACCATGGCGCCCGTGGGCACCGCATTGGGGACCCCTGGACTAGAGCATCACTGGGTTCATGTTTAAGGCTGCGAGTCTGTCATGGAGGTCACAAAAGTCGTGGATTCCGTGACTTCTGCAGTGGCTGGTGCTGGCTCAGGGGCTGCCTGGCTTAGGCAGCCCCTGGGCCAGCAGAAGCAGTTTGGGTGTGTGGGTGGGGGTTCAGGGCTAGGGGAAGGGGGCTGGGAGGTGCAGGGGGGCACTTACCTTGGGGTGGGGGCTCCCCCACTCCCATTGTCATGGCCCCCCTACAGCTCTTAGGCGGCAGAGGGGCGGGAGAGTCTCCGCGCTGCATGCAGCCAGTGCTTCTGGCAGGAGCAGTGGAGCCTCTGCCCTTGTCCTTTGCCTGCCTCCACCGCCTAGGAGCTGTAGGGACATGGACTGGGGTAAGAAGCCTCCTCAACCCCTGCCCCAGTATCACCATGCCATAGCCCAGCCTTCTTCCCCCAGTACCAATGTGCCGCGGCCCGGTCCCTCCTCCCCCAGTACCAGCGGGAGTCCTGGGCCACCTCCCCCAGCACTTGCGGTGCCCCCGGACTGCTCCCCCCAGAGCACCCGCGGCCCCAGGCATGGCGGGTATTTTTAGTAAAGTCATGGACAGGTCACGGGCCCATTGAATTTTGGTTTACGGCTCGTGACCTGTCCATAACTTTTACTAAAAATACCTGAGACTAAAACGTAGCCTTAACCATGTTCCATTTAAAAGAGAATGTGGAAAAAGGAATGGGTGAGGGCAGAAAGAAAAATTCTAATGAAAAAGACAGGCAGAATACAGATCTAATACTTTTGCCATCCTAGTTTTTTGGAGGGACTGGTGGGCTTCTTTCTAGCTTATCCCCACAGCACAGCCTTCCTTTTAGCCATAACATTTTTTTAAGTACCAAACTCTTAAATTACAGAGGAAAAAAAGCTTGTGAACTTGAATAAGTTTTGCAAATCTCTAATATTATTTGAGAAGTTTGCAAAATGTCCAATTTTTCAATCTCACGTAATAGAAATATATAATGTTTTTACCCAATATTTTCAGAAGTGACTAGTGCTTTTGGGGCAGATATTTAAAAAACTGCAGATATTTTAAAAAGGCTTAATTTTCAGGGTTTTTTGTTTGTTTGTTTTTAATTTGGCTACTTTAAGGTTTCTCGGAACAGACACACATAATAGAGGTACCCAAAATCACTAGTCACTTAAAAATTTTTTAGCCCTTATATATATTGGGGTGGCCAACTTGAGCCTCAGAAGGAGCCAGAATTTACCAATGTACATTGCCAAAGAGCCACAGTAATACGTTAGCAGCCCCCCATCAGGTCCCTCTGCCCCGTTCCCAGCACCTCCTGCCCACCGCCAGCCTTGCTGGTCAGCGCCTCTCCCTCCCTCCGCACACCTCCCGATCAGCTGTTTCCCCCAGAGCCTCTTGCACGCCAGTAGAGGGGGAGGAGCGAGGGCACGGCAGGCTGAGGGGAGGGGATGTGAAGGGGTAGGGCCTGTGGCAGACAGGGGTTGAGCAGTGAGCACCCCCACAGCACACTGGAAAGTTGGCGCCTGTAACTCCTGGAGTTGGTGCCTATACAAGGAGCCGCATATTAACTTCTGAAGAGCTGTATGTGGCTCCGGAACCACAGGTTGGCTGACCCTGATGTATATGAAAATGCTAAAATAAGGAAAGCTCTACTTATATTTAATGACATAATTAAAAATTGATTACAGAAAAGTATATAACCCTACACATATGTACACATACAAGCACATAATATTATGCAAATTTAATTATGTACTCTTGAGATTGTAAATAGTTATGCAAAATTAAAGTACCAAGCCTGGGAGAAGGAGAAAGGGATCCTGTTGAAACTTGCAGTGGTCAAAATGCAACACAAGGCATTTTAGTATTCAAGATGCTGCAACTCTAGATTCCAACAGCAATTTCCCCAAAGCTTTCAGTTTCGTTTTAAAAATATTTAAGTGTGGGAAGATGTCAGGAGCGGCTGGGGCAGGGGTTGAGAGGAGAATCCGAAAGTTGGATGACAGATTAAGAAATGTAAAACAAAAGACCTGGGATAGGAAAGGAGGAAAAGAGAAGAAACTTGATAAACAGAATGGGTAAAGAGGGAGGACACGATGTACACTTGGAGACATAAAAATAATTCATTATTAAATAACATCACCCCCAAAATATAAAAAACTCTCCCCCACATAATTCCATTTTTGGATTCTGATGACATATAAACTACATGAGCATCTCTCTATGATGTCTCCAGAATCTCTCAATGGAATTTTAGGCCTTACATGAAGACTTAAATATGTCAGTGATGGTCATAATTAGTCTTTAAGTAATAATATTTTCTCCCAGAAGTAAAAAAAAAAAAAAAAAATCACAACATCCGTAGTGTCAAGACCACACACAACTTATTGATAAATGTGACATGGATTAATTTTTGCCAGCTTGCAGTTATAGACTATGGAATTAAATTTTGCATGCCATTTCATGAATATATCCTCATTCATACTGCAAATACATAAATGTTACCATTTAAAGGTTTACAGTGATAAATGAGAATTCAAGACATTTGTTTATCAACAAAAATCCTATTCATGTTTCATGGAAACTTATTATTTATCATATACACACACACACACACACACACGACTTTTTAACACGTTTAGGAAATATCTGTACTTTGAAGAAAAGTAAATTCTTTGCTACACTATTCATTTTTGCCCATATGATTTTCGATATAGGTTTTTAATATGCTGTTGGTGCTGGTGTCCTTCATGAAATCTTGCTGTTATAGCTTTGGAGCCCCCTACTGGGAATATACATTATACTTTGGAGCATTAGAAACACAGTTGCCAACTTTCACACAGTAAATAAGCACCTCGACTTTCACAATAAGCCAAAAATCAAGTTAATCCCATTTCAAACCAAGGCCAAAACAAGCCAATCCCTAAGAACCCCAACACTTTATGTGACTAAATCCCCCTGGTGTGCAGTCTGGGACTGTGGCGGGCCCGCTGTGCACCCCTGACTCTCTCCCCTCTTGCCCCAGCTTGCCGCCAGGAGTCGATAAAAAAAAAAAAAAAAAAAAAAAAAAAAGCAAGCTACAACAAGCAACAAGCTACAAGCCAAAAACTAGCAACAAGCCAATTAAGCCAAAAACAAGACCAATTTTTGTGATTTTTTTTGTGGGTTTGGCATGTCTTATTGGAAAAAGTATCCTGTATAGATCCTTCATTGGAAGCACTATCCTGTTAAATAAAAACCCATGAAGGATGCATGAAATTTGTATGAAGAGAAGTTTATTTTACTTTGATTTTATTTCCTCATTTTTTCTGAATGGGACAATACCCAATTGCAGCGTACAAATCTTGCAGCTGTATTTGTACCCCCGTTTAGCCTCTTGCATCCTGCCTCTATCCTACATATTCTATACCATATATGCTTGGCAAGCTTGTTCATAAATTCTTCATTACACTGGTATAAATCCAGTTATATTCCAAACTGTTGTACAGTATTGCACACAGTGGATCAAACTTTGATCTCACTTATGTTGGTGTAATTCCAGAGTAACTCCACTGAACTAGACAGAAACATTGTGTATTTACACCAGCATAGATGAGGTCAGAATTTGATCCATAGTGTAGTTAATATCATACAGCAGTTTGGAACAGAATACAGACCCTTTTTTGGTGTTATACCCATGTATTATAATTGCCATTGCACAGCTAAAAACCTTGGTACTGTTGTTGAAAACATACCTTAAATAATTTGGACTGACTTTTTAATACTGGTAAATAACAGTTTTGTTGATGAATATATAAGAAACTCTATTATACTTGATTGTCTTTTATATACACCTGGAGGGGGTACATTATTACTGATATTGAAAAGATTAGGCAGTCAGCTCCTGAAAACAACAAGAGTTGTATGTCAACTTCATTGTTCTGAAAACATACCCTGAAATGTCTAAAAAAAGCAAACTGTATAATCAGTACTGAACTAGTATGCAAATTATGAGATATATTTGTATGGTGCATCATGTGAACAAATCAACTAGACATTATATCCCAGAGAAAGCATCTGCTGTGTGAAATTTAGGACAGTAATTCACAGCCCACAGAAGACTGCATCATCACACAAATTACATTTGTTATAAATGTATAATGATGTTCACATAAAAACACCACATTTTAATTGTTTAAAGAAACAACAGCACTGGGCATTTCTATACATGTTTAACTAGCACAGCCTTCATAATTCAAAATGTGTAGGTTTCATCCCTGAAGACGTTGGACAGAAACACTGAACTTGAAAAAAAGTCAATTACCATAGAAGTCTACTGAAAGCACACCCTTAATGCCTATAAATGCTATTTTTAAACATAACCTCATTTCCAGAATACTAATATGAATAAAGGACTCATTTGAGCTTGTGCACCACCATATTCTGAATACACAGGCACATGTATAAATGCCAGACACTGGTGTATCAAAATGGATTTCTTTCATGGGGAACTCCAGGAACACACACTTATTGCTGATGAATACTTAAGAATTCTGAATCCCATAATCATCAGATGCATGAAGCATCCAAGGAAAAAAAAAACACTCAAAAAAGATGTATATTTCTTCATCCTATGAAATGTGCCATTTTACTGATATTTCTAAAATAATTTTCTTCTCCTATCATTCCAACACTGCCTACCTCCTTGAATCCCTACACTGGTTTCCTTTTACTGCATTAAACTTCAGGTTGTTCAATCTGCATATTTTACCTTGTCTTTAGCTCTAATCTTTTTCTTCCTCGTGTTCCTCTAACTCCCCAAACTCTTCCAAATACTCTCATTTCTCTCTTTCTCCTACTCTTGTGCCTACTATCATGCTTCACTGCTTGGTGCCAAGCACCCTACCTCTCCTCCTTCAAAATTCTGCTTAAGACTCTCCAGCCACACTCCCTTCCCCTGTTTGCACTCCAGACATTAGGGCTGCTCTGTCAGTTCTGTGCCATCTGGGGACTCCCCCATATCAACTGGAAATGCAAGGTGTCCAGTTGTTTTGTGCCACCAGAATAAGAAGATGGCAAGTATTTGGCGCTATGTCTGTGTTTGTCAGGTGTTATGCAGAGGCATATCTATATCCAATGAATACTACTAGTACAGTGGTTCCCAAATTTTAACAACCTGTGAACCCCTTTCACTAAAATGTCAAGTCTCATAAACTCCCTCCTAAAAATGAATATTTCCATGGATTTTCTCCATTACCTGACTATAAATTATAAAAGCAGTGATCTTGGAAATATAAAATCTGTTTTTATGGCATGCTTATTACACACTCTTTATTAATTATTATTTATCACTACAGTATTTTTATTACTTTATGAAAATGGCAACAACTCTTCCAAGATCTCACTTTTGTAGCGTGGATCACTTTGAATAAGCCTGTTATAAGATAAGGCTCCTGTGTTTCATCAAGGAGTATCAGATGTGAAACATCATGAAGGTACTTAAGAAGCCAAGTCAAAGAGTTCCTCTTACACAAGCATTCAGGTCTTGAGCAGTCCAGGCAAACAATGCACGTTACAACAAAGCTTAAACTTCAGAGGAGGGTACGAGAAACCCATAGTAGGCAGATGTGAGATAATCTGCTCCTCTCCCATCCCCCCACGCATTAGCTCTCATCCTGATTTCTAATAGTTAAGATTTTGACTTAGACCATGAATCATGGGATTTAATACCAAAATAATATTTTCTGTATTTTTATCCATCCTATTCTTCACGCCTCCCAACATCTTGTTTGCTTTCTTGACCATAGGTGCACTTGGAGCAGAGATCTTCACTGAGCTGTCTGATTGATGCCGTCCGATTGATGACGACGTCCTCTTCCTTAATTGATATTTGTTTGAAGTAACTTCAACAGACTTTTAGTTCAACACCACAATATTATAATTACTACAATGTATATCGTACAAGGCACTTCACAAAAGTCAGAAAAAAGACATGGATCCTTCCTGAAAGAAGCAACAATTGCACTCAAATATGATACACAGGAGAATAGTTCACATGCAATAAGTTTGTTAGTGAGGGGATCAATGTAGAAAGAAAGAAGTGGGTTTTTTTGAGGGATGTGTAAAAGGGATTTATAAAAAGTCACTTGGAAGGTGGTTTCTATGCTTCTGTTTCTCTCTTCAACATATGCATCAAAATTTTTCACCTGGCTGATTTCTTCAAAGCTTCTGCAGTTTCTAGGAGTGGCTATACCAGCGTACTCTGTTCTCTATGAAGGAAGCAGTTGATACTTTAACAAGCTAAAATAAATAAATTAGTCAGCAAACTGGTCATTGTGGTGAAATGTTTGGATCAAGTAGAATGGAAAATACTGATTAAAATTACCAAGGAGGTCCCAGGCATAACAACAACTTTGGCAAAGAAGGATCTCAGGTCAGACCAAGGGTTGGAAGCCTTGGAAAACCTTACTTGGGTCAAACCTATCTGAATTTAAGGAATCCAGAAAATGTGAAATTAACCAATCTATCTGATTTAGTCATGCAAGAAAGTCCACCTCAACTATGGTGAAAGATGATGATCTTATATATCCATGGTTACTAGGTTATGTGATTTTATCACAAGTCTTGCAATATTTCATGTTTTTTGTAAAGCCCCAGCTCCTAGACCAAGCAAGTTACCTGAAAATCTTTGCTTTCATTCAAAAGAAAAAGTAAGTTTCTAGTCCTCAGGCTTGCAGAGACAAGCTTGAAAATGTGACCCACATGTATCTTAATGGCTCAAAAATCAGAAGGCAAAGAAAAATATTTTGTGATTTCTGGATGGTTGGGGTTGACAATATTGCATATGGAGGCACGGATGATCACGATTGCCGGTCAGTATTGCCAACTCCAGCCATCCAGAAATCATGACACTGACTTAAAAATACATATTGCTGTTTCATGACAGGCAAAGTGAATTAGAGCTTTCGTAGTCAGGGGAAAAAGCCTGACTAGATGCACACAATAGAAAGAGGATTCTGGCAGCTGCCAAGAAAAAGGGATATTAAAATGGATGACACATGTTTTTGATATTTCAAGACCTGAGCCAGCCTACAAAAAGGAGCTGTTTGTAATTAATCAGGCTTTTGTAAGAGAAGAAATACATTACATGTAGCATTCCTGGACCCGGAAAGACTTCAAATCAAGCAAAATGGAATGATTTCTGGGATCAGCCACAAACTTCTGGACAGTATAAGTAGTAACAAGGTAGGAAAAGATAAGGATTCTGAGGACTGCACTAATGACCAAGACTTGTCCTTAGGTATTTGTCCTGTTTAATCCCATGAGATAGGAAAAATAAATACTGGAAAAATTCCCAGTGTAAGAACACAACATTGGAGTGTCAAAATGAGGTAGGTTGTGCCTGAAGCTTCCAGCCAGCAGAAACAAATATATTATAACACTTCAAAGTGTGTCCACTTTTGCCCTGCTTGGAATAGGCCAATAGTGATCTCAGTTCAATTTCTTTGCTTACACGTTTCACAGATGAATTTACAAAAAAACACACACACACAAGTTTACCTCACCAAAAACAGTGGACAATTGTTTATGTTCTTCTTTGGCACAGACATGATATTTCAGTTTTGTTTAAAGACTTTAAGAGGCGAAAGCAAACAATAGGTTTTTTTTCACATGATGGGTAACAGTTGATGGATATTTAGTATTCAGGACTTTTCTTTGTAGATAGGTAACTGAAGAGAAAGGTAATAATATATGGAAAGAACATATGCAGCATTATCTGTTGTGTTAAATAAATGAATAAAAAGTATCAAAATAGATGTGGAGTTTCTCACTAAAGCTATGGGGACACAAGAACATACAGCTAAGAACAGTAGTAATGTTATATTTTTTATAATCTATCATTCTAAACAGCATGGGGGGGGGCAATGGATAGCTCAGTGGTTTGATCATTGGCCTGCTAAACCCAGGGTTGTGAGTTCAATCCTTGAGGGGGCCATTTGGGGATTGGTCCTGCTTTGAGCAGGGGGTTGGACTAGATGATCTCTGGAGGTCCCTTCCAATCCTAATAATCTATGATCAGTGAGATTGCAGGGGGTATAATTCAGTCTGAATTTGGTCCTAACCTGTTACATAAACTATACACACAGATCAACTACAAAGATGTGTCCACCTCTGCTGTGAAATAGTACCATATTTATCAGCAAACAGCAGCAGTATGCAACAGTTTAGGACAAGAAGCAAAAAACAACATATCCAGTGGAAATTGCAGGCTGAATTTAGGGACACAGAATGTAATTAGCCAAGTTGTCATTAAATTCACTTATTCTTAAAAAGAGCACCAGTGACTGTTAGAATCTCCATTTCACAATCTGAGATTGTGCATATCACATGATATAAGAATGAGGTCCAGAAAAGTACTTTCAGAAATGCTGTGTTACACTTAGACCGGAGTGAATAATCTATACAAAAACAAACAATTCATACTTGAAGAATTTTGCCTCCTTTGCAGAATTCTGAGAACAGTTCGGGATTTTATTCAATTAATTTATCAAAATTATAAATAAATAAAACAGGCAAAAATGAATAAGTGCTATGTTTTGCTTAGTTGTAAGTGGTGAAAAATCACAATTTTATTTGTTCCTTGACTGGAGGGCTCTTATGGGTGCAGTTGATAATACTCACAGTGCATTCAAGATAAACTTTCCAATATTTGATTAAGGGATCTTAAACTTCGTTTTCATTGAGAATTTGTGCTAGTAGAACACATATGTTCACGTGAACTGATGTGGAAGGGTGATAAATACAGCAGAAGCAAATTTGTTCAAAAATTCAAACAAATATTCTATTATTCACTCAGTTCTTGGCACACTGAACATCAGAACAATATATAGGGACTGTAGTGCAATAGGAAATTGAGCCCACTGAAATCTAAATTAATATATAAATTACATTACACTGCTTCTTACACTCGGCAACATTAGTTTTCTTAACAAATTAAAACACAGTTTTCTTCACTGCTGAATTTGTCCCAATGCATTGCCTCTTGAGTGGAGAAAAAGGACAGATGGTTTGTAAGAGATTCAGTATTGTTTGTTAACATTAGTTAGGAATATTATCTCTGCTTTTAAAACTAAATATTATGTCTGTTTTTTAAAATATCATCTTAAAATGTATTTCAGCCACAACACATTCAGCATTCAAGGGACAATACTAAACTTACTTTGCAGACTAGATTAAAACCCAGCAGTGAAATGGAAAAACAATCTTTTACCACCCAAACACTCATGGAGTACAACCTTTAGAAAGTGATTATTTCCATTACATTTTCACCAGGGACTGGCGGAAGAGCAGTATATCATGTTATTACAGAGCCGGGAAATGTAATGGCTTAAGGTTGCTAAGCAACACCACACTGTTAAAGGCCTCTATGTCTGTGATTTCTAGAGATTCTCTCAAAACCTGTCCATAACTATTACACAAAAGGTCTGCCTGGAGTTTATAAACAGACTGAGCTTCTTGACACAATGATGAAAGGATAAAGAAAAGAAGTGGCATTAATACTTTTATTGTATTTGCTATACAATATTTTGGGTAATAAGTCCTGTTTCTGATATGCATAACACATCTTAGCAGTGACTGGCTTTTCATTGTTGAAGAAAGTATTAGTAATTTATATAAAATGAAAATGTTTTATCATACTGAAGAAAATTCTATTAGAGACTGCACTCAATAAAATAAAGGCATTCTGTATGACTGACAAAGGATACAACAATGCAGGCTGAAGATTGTTTGCTTGGTATCAGAAAAATACATTCTCCACTTAAAGTTTAGCATAGCAACAACTGGTTGATTTCGATCAAAGTAAGAACAAATATACGTCAGCAACCTACATCTTAACAAGCATCTTAACAACTTAACAAGCATCTCTTCTGATGAAATTTCTACTCAAAGCAATGGAAGAAAATGGGCCACCATAGTAATTTAATTTATGCATTTTAAAGGTCAATACAAAGAAAGTATCAGAGGGTAGCCGTGTTAGTCTGGATCTGTAAAAGCAGCAAAGAATCCTGTGGCACCTTATAGACTAACAGACGTTCTGGAGCATGAGCTTTCGTGGGTGAATACCCACTTCCTCAGATGCATGTAATGGAAATATCCAGGGGCAGGTATATATATGTGTGCTAGCAAGCAAGCTAGAGATAACGAGGTCAGTTACCAGAACGTCTGTTAGTCTATAAGGTGCCACAGGATTCTTTGCTGCTTTTACAGATCCAGACTAACACGGCTACCCTCTGATACTTGACACCATGCAAAGCACTGCATTTAGCCGTATGGAATGGAAATCCATCAACCTCATGAAGAGACTTGCACAAATACAGACAGATATCATCTTCCTTTCCAAATGCAAACGGATGGACATCATACCAAATGGACTAAAGGTAAAAAATCCACTGCTATCTACATACTACACAGACCACAGTGAGACATTATGTCATACTCTATCAAAAAAACCGAGGAACCACCTGATCAGCATCCTATACAGCAAACAGGAAAACATCAGAAAAGAGCTCTCCAACCTGGAGACTCTCATTAATAACCAAACTTCTATACAAACGGACTTCACTAGAATAAGACAGGAGATCTACATTACTCACTTCACCTCTCTACAAAGGAAAAAGGACTGTAAGCTGTCTAAACTCCTACCTGCCACATGGGGCCACAACAGTGGTACCCCTAACCCACCCAGCAATATCGTCAATCTATCCAACTACACACTCAGCCCAGAAGAAAAGTCTGTCCTATCTCGGGGACTCTCTTTCTGCCCTGCCACCCCCACCAACATGATACAGTTCTGTGGCGATCTGGAAGCCTACTTTCGCCGTCTCCGACTCAAAGAATACTTCCAGGACAACACTGAACAGTGCACTGATACACGGGTGCCCTCCCACCAACAGTACAAGAAAAAGAACTCCACATGGACTCCTCCTGAGGGTCGAAATGACAGCCTGGACCTATACATTGAATGCTTCCGCCGGCGTGCACAGGCAGAAATCGTGGAACAACATCGCTTGCCTCACAACCTAAGTCGTGCAGAACGCAATGCCATCCACAGCCTCAGAAACCACCCTGACATTATCATCAAAGAGGCTGATAAAGGAGGTGCCGTTGTCATCATGAACAGGTCTGACAATCAAAAGGAGGCAGCCAGACAACTCTCCAATACCAAATTCTACAGGCCACTTCCCTCAGATCCCACTGAGGAATACACTAAGAAACTACAGCATCTACTCAGGACACTCCCTACACTAACACCAGAAGAAATCAACATACCCCTAGAGCCCCGACCAGGGTTATTCTATCTACTACCCAAGATCCACAAACCCGGAAATCCTGGACGCCCCATCATCTCGGGCATTGGCACTCTCACTGAAGGACTATCTGGATATATGGACTCTCTACTCAGACCCTATGTCACCAGCACTCCCAGCTATCTCCGCGACACCAATGATTTCCTGAGGAAACTACAATGCATTGGTCACCTCCCAGAAAACACCATCCTAGCCACCATGGATGTAGAGGCTCTCTACACAAACATCCCACACACAGATGGAATACAAGCTGTCAGGAACACTATCCCTGATGATGCCACAGCACAACTGGCTGCTGAGCTCTGTGCCTTTATACTTACACACAGCTATTTCAAATTTGATGACAATATATATCTCCAGATCAGTGGCACTGCTATGGGCACCCGCATGGCCCCACAATATGCCAATATCTTCATGGCCGACCTGGAACAACGCTTCCTCAGCTCTCGTCCACTCACACCCCTTCTCTATCTACGCTACATTGATGACATCTTCATCATCTGGACCCATGGGAAGGAGACTCTGGAAAAATTCCACCATGATTTCAACAGCTTCCACCCCACCATCAACCTCAGCCTGGACCAATCTACACGGGAGGTCCACTTTCTTGACACCACGGTGCAAATAAGTGATGGTCACATTACCACCACCCTATATCGAAAACCCACCGACCGCTATGCCTACCTTCATGCCTCCAGCTTCCATCCCGGGCACATCACACGATCCATTGTCTACAGCCAAGCACTGAGGTACAACCGCATCTGCTCTAACCCCTCAGACAGAGACCAACACCTACAAAATCTCCACCAAGCATTCTCAAAACTACAATACCCGCACGAGGAAATAAGGAAACAGATCAACAGAGCCAGACGTGTACCCAGAAGCCTCCTACTGCAAGACAAACCCAAGAGAGAAACCAACAGGACTCCACTGGCCATCACATACAGCCCCCAGCTAAATCCCCTCCAATGCATCATCAAGGATCTACAACCCATCCTGGACAATGATCCCACACTTTCACAGGCCTTGGGTGGCAGGCTAGTCCTTGCCCACAGACAACCTGCCAACCTGAAACATATTCTCACCAGCAACTGCACACCACACCATAATAACTCTTGCTCAGGAACCAATCCATGCAACAAACCTCGATGCCAACTCTGCCCACATATCTACACCAGCGACACCATCACAGGACCTAACCAGATCAGCCACACCATCACTGGTTCATTCACCTGCACATCCACCAATGTAATATACGCCATCATATGCCAGCAATGCCCCTCTGCTATGTACATTGGCCAAACTGGACAGTCTCTACGGAAACGGATAAATGGACACAAATCAGACATTAGGAATGGCAATATACAAAAACCTGTAGGAGAGCACTTCAACCTCCCTGGCCACACTATTGCAGACCTTAAGGTAGCCATCTTGCAGCAAAAAAACTTCAGGACCAGACTTCAAAGAGAAACTGCTGAGCTTCAGTTCATCTGCAAATTTGACACCATCAGCTCAGGACTGAACAAAGACTGTGAATGGCTTGCCAATTACAGAACCAGTTTCTCCTCTCTTGGTTTTCACACCTCAACTGCTAGAACAGGGCCTCATCCTCCCTGATTGAACTGACCTCGTTATCTCTAGCTTGCTTGCTAGCACACATATATATACCTGCCCCTGGATATTTCCATTACATGCATCCGAGGAAGTGGGTATTCACCCACGAAAGCTCATGCTCCAGAACGTCTGTTAGTCTATAAGGTGCCACAGGATTCTTTGCTGCTAATACAAAGAAAAAATATCACCAAGAATAATTCCTTTCCCCTAGTAACTGAGGTTCTCTCTTCTTCCAGGAGTTCTGAACATAGTAACTCTTGTGGGAATCTAGTGACGAGTTTAACTCCCATTGAGGCAGAATGAGGAATTCTACTCAACGATGGCAGAACTGACCTCGTAAAGCAAACATCAGTTTGATTTAGACTGTAAGCTTTCTGGTGTCAGAGCTGTCTTTTTGGTGTTTGTGCACACAGCGGCTAGCACAATGAGGACTGATCAAGGCCTACAGGAGCTACTACAATAATAATAAAAAATAAAAGCTAAGTCAAAAGAACAGTGCTGAGTAAATGTGTGTACAGAACTCCAGGTAGCAGTCCTGCACAGTTCTGTAAGTGTGCAAAAGCATGCCACTGATGCTGTCTTAGTCCCAGCAGAGTAAACACTTAGATCATGAGGGGATCACCCTACCTAAAATTAACGTCTTAATATAAGCCCAATCCACTCAAAGATACTTTGGCACTGACCTCGAAAAGCTACAATAATTCTAGGTGGATTGCTAAATGTCCTACACAAACAAGAGCTGAAGTACCTTTTGTCATCTATGGTGTGGAATCTAGTTTCTGATGGGTGAGAAAGAGGTGCTGGGAAGAACACCACAAAGAGATTCAAGTTCTGATTTAGGTGGAACTCAGACACCACTTTTAGCAGGAATTTAGGATTGGGATATAGAATAAATGTCTGTGGAATACAGTGAAAGGAGGATCAGCCATTAAAGCCTGCAGTTTATTCATTCTTTTCACTACAGCTTTTTTTGTTGACAAGCAGAATAAAGAGCATTCTCCCCCTAGGTTAAAGGGTGCAAACACTGCCTTTCTCACCACCAAGCTGACAGCTCACATTGCTAAAGCTTCTTTAACCAATGAAAGATATTGTTCAGTTCTTTAAGGAATCCCGTGACGGTGGAATGACTTAAAACTGCAGCACTGGCCACTGGAAGATGGTAAATTGATAGCAGAGAGGTGTGCCCTGACTAAAGATAAGGAGAGGCCAAGAAATTTTGAGCAAAGCAAACAGTCCAAAATAAAAATTATTTGCTCCCATAGTGAAAACTTTTTCTACTTTCGGTGAGATGTTTCAATGTAGATGATTTCCTGGACTGTAGTATGGTATTCTGTACCTTTGCAGAGTGGGCTAAGTCAAAAGATTATCAGCATCCTGTAAAGAAGCAAGGTGAAATGATTTTGGAACTGGAATGCAAAACAAGACCACTTTCCCAAGGCAGAAAGTTCTGATGGCACTGGCAGATAATACAAAGGGACGTAAGAAAGATCTTGGAGATCCAAATGCCAATATTGCCTATTCCAAGATGAAGCAACCAGAATGACAGTTATGATTTTGCACTAGTGCTACTTACACACTGCATTTCCTTGCGGCAGGCCAACATTTCTTATTCTGTTTCTGTCAAATCCTTCTCTGGAAACACTAATAAATAATCTCAGAATAAGGCTGGCCAGCCTGTGTGGCAAAGAGCCAAAAATATAAATAGTTTTACAATCTTGAGTGGAGTACATTTTTCTGTTTTTCATTCCTAATTTCTATTTATATTAAAATAAAACCATAAACAAGGGATTCCTAAAGAGTACATACAATCTGTCAGATTCAACTAATAAGTCTGTCCTGGATATTTTTATTCTCTTCATATATTTTTTGGGGGAAAAAATCCAATATATTAAGATAGTCTGAACCTCAATGGAGAAATGCAGTCCTAAAAAGGAAAATATCTATCACAGTCCCATCACTGTTCTAAGCTCTTGTAAATGGTCTAAAATTTTTTCCCCTAAAATCCCAACTCTGTCCACTGTATGTGCACTATGTGTAGAAGAAAAAAAAATTAATGAGTTCATATTATTAAATGAAAGTCACACAAATGAGTTTCTCTCTCAAACAATGTCTGCCCAATAAGGCAATGATTTTATTCGCTTATTCTGAATCAAAGATTCGAAAATTATAGTACATGGACCACTTGCAGGAGAGCATGGCACTAGCTCTTCCTCATTTCCAGCAGATATACTATATTAAAAGAAGCCATTACAGGAATACATTAATACTTCTCTAATATTCCTTGCCTACGTAAGTAGCAGTTATGGATGCAACAGGGATGCTATGCTGCCATAGACGTAAAAGTAGTGGTGGTGAAAGCAACTCTGAATGGGATGGCAAGTTGGTGCACATAATCTCTCTATTAATATTTTGACCAGCTATGAAAAAGTCTAAGAAACTCTTCCCTAGGCTCCAAAATTCACTATAAATAATTGAAAGTGGCCTGAGTTAATCTTAAATAGATCTGATAATATTTCAATGTGTTTGGTGATTACTGTAATTTTGACATAATAATAATAATAATAATCTCTTGAGAACAGGAATTTTTAAAGTTCACAGAAATAATATAAGATTTACTATATTGTCAGTTACGTTATCTATAAAACCTGCTTTCACTGCTTCGAGAGGAAATCCTAAAATCTCATTAAAATAATTACAGACATTTGTTTATTATAGTAAATAGCAAGTACAGCAGATGGAAAGGTAATTATCCAAGACTAGCAGTGAGTCCAGCCAAAGGATCTTTCAAGAGACTTCAAGAGGACAAACATGGTGGGACTTACAAGAAAGTTACAAATCATGATTTGCCAGGCGTATCATTAATCTACTTCTGAGAAACAACATTGCCATCTGTACAGGCGAAGCACAAGAGGAACTGAAGTCATTACATGTCAGTAACTTTTCACTTAAGGTGAAGAGCTTGTCTGATTTCTGTTGACTGATAATCTATGTTATAACCATTCCACCAGGAGTAGCCTCTACCACTTGATGAGAATGAACAATCAATAGTCTATATAAAAGTTTACTTCAACTACAAAGCAGTCGGCATCTGACATGAAATCAAGCTCTATACGTTTCTGAGTAGCAATTTTTATTACAAGTTTAGTGTTTTTGGAAGGAATTCAAAATAATTTTCTATTATAATTCTTAAACTCAAGGTACTAAATACCTATATAAACAATTAAAGCTTTCTATTAAAAACAATTAAATGGTTAACTGAAGGAAAAACAGTCCATTTATAGAGGTCCTAAATGTAGACAATAAAACGGGTCCAGGTGCTGACATTTTCTTCCAAAGAAATTAAAATGGATTTTTAAAAAATATGAATACTAATTTTGACACTGCGGTCTATATGGTTTTATAAAAATATGGTAATGAGTGAATATAATATAACTGGAATATGCTTCATGCAAAAGGTCTCTTGTAAGGTATCATTACAAAGCTTATGATCTACTGAGTGTGATCATCCTATTTGTATAAATGTACCACTCTTGTATCTGAAACTAGAAATATGAAATAACTCTAAGGGCCTATTGTAATTATGCAAAGGGTGGGCCATTAATGGTGGTTTGGAATCTTGATGACTCTCATTAACCAGGACAATTCTCTGCAGACGGGTGTGTTTCACCTGTAAGTGTTCCTGTATACGTGTGTGCTGGCAAGTGGGTAATGAAATCTTGCAGTGACATGTGATCATGTCACCTGAATTGGAATCCATCTTTAACCTGGTGACTTTCCATTGAGAAGGATGGGGTGGGAACCCAGAGAGGGACAAAGAATTCCTGCCTTATGCAAAAGATATATAAAGGGGAGGAAGAGAACAAAGGAGGGAGAGGAGCCATAATGAAGAATCCCCAACTACCACCTGAGCTGGAACAAGAGCTGTACCAGCGGAAAGAATTGTGCCCAGGCCTGGCAGGGGTCCAGTCTGAGGAAAAAACTTACTGAAGCATTTCTGAGGGTGAGATTATCTGTATTCAGTTTGATTAGACACAGATTTGCGCATTTTATTTTATTTTGCTTGGTGACTTACTTTGTTCTGTCTGTTACTACTTGGAACCACTTAAATCCTACTTTCTGTTTTTAATAAAATCACTTTTTACGTATTCATTAACTCAGAGTATGTATTAATACCTGGGGGAGCAAACAACTGTGCATATTTCTCTATCAGTGTTATAGAGGGCAAACAATTCATGAGTTTACCTTGTATAAGCTTTACACAGGGTAAAATGGATTTACTTGGGCTTAGACCCCATTGGGAGTTGGGCATCTGAGCTAAAGACAGGAACACTTCTGTTAGCTGCTTTCAGGTAAACCTGCAGCTTTGCGGCAAGTAATTCAGACCCTGGGTCTGTGTTAGAGCAGACGGGCATGTCTGGCTCAGCAAGACAGGGTGCTGGGGTCCCGAGCTGGCAGGGAAGGCAGAAGCAGAGGTAGTCTTGGCACATCGGGTGGCAGCTCCCAAGCAGGTTTCTGTGATCTAATCTGTCACACTACAATTATGGGATTTTTGCTTCTTTAGAAATTGTTTATATTCTTTATAAAAAGAAATGTTTACTTAAAGAGGAAAAACAGCTCTCAAAAAAGTTTTTATTAAGGGGTACTAGAGCCTAGACAGACAGTTAAATTGGAATTCTGGACGGCAAGAAGTTATATCTGTTTGACTCACCAATCTTTTGATGATTCTCAGCAAAAGCTTCTGCTGTTTTAGATCCCTCTTGGACTTTAATACTTCAGCAAAGCTGTCCATGTTTTCTGGAGACATACTGTCCAAGTTGTCTCCTCCGTACAGCTGAACCAACAATGACAAGCATTTTGATGCAGTCTCATATATTTCAGTGTCATCACTAGGAAGCTAAAATAAACAAATAAACAAACTTAAATTCCGCAAAATTCTGTATCACTGGGATCTGAGAAGAGCATTAAAATTTGTGCTAGGAGGCAAAATTTTATAGTCATCCTAATTGAAATACATTATTAAACATCAGTAAACTTTTAAAGTGATTGAAAGACATAACTAAAATAAAGTTATTTTTGATCAGCAGTGTATAAGTGTCTACAGTATGCTTGGTTTATTTCACCTAGTTAACCGACCTACAATGGCATCATAAGACTCTACACATATTGCTACTGTTTCTGTTTAATATATTTTATTGCTGACTTTTAGGACTGTGCAATTTTGCTTCAAACAGCATGAATAGAATTTAAGATCAACAGAGACCATTACAATCCTCTAGTCTGACCTCTTGCATCATACAGGCCATAGAATCTCACTCAGTTATTTCTGCATCAAGTCTATAACTTCTGGCTGAAAGACATTCAATCTTTGTTAAAGACTTCAACTGATGGCTAATTCACCACATCTCTTGGTAAGTTGGTCCAATGGTTAGCTATCCTTATTTCCAGTCTGAATTTGTCTAGCTTCGATTTCTAGCTATTGGTTATTGTTATGCCATTGTCTACTAGATTAAAATGCCATCTAATACCAGATATCTTCTCCCCATTCAGGTACTTATGGACAATAATCACTTAACTGTGTCTTGTTTAAACTCAATAGATTGAGCTTCTTAAATCTCTCTCTGAGGCAGGTTTCCCAGTTCTCAAATCATTCTTCTAACACTTTTCTGAACTTCTGCCAAATTTTCAAAATCCTTTTTGAAGAGTGGATCCCAGAACTGGACACAGTATCCCAGTAATGGTCTCATCCATACAGTATACAGAGGTAATGTCACCTCCCTTCTCCTACTCAATTATTCCATTCCAATAACTATTACTCAGTTTATCACAAAACTACTACTAAGGGTCTGTCTGGATCTAAGAGCTGTCTATTAGCACTGTGTAGGAGCTCAGGGTTTCGGCAGGGAGATATAATTCTCCCCAAGCCCCCGGACCAGTTGCGGAGTGTCAAGGTTCCTTCCCCACTCTGAACTTTAGGGTACAAATGTGGGGACCTGCATGGACACTTCTAAGATTAATTACTAGCTTAGATCTGGTACAATGCCACCATCCAGAATTTCAGTGTCTGGAGCACTTTCTGTCCCCCCAAAACTTTCCCCTCCCTGGGTTGCCTTGAGGGACTTCACCAATTCCCTGGTGAACACAGATCCAAACCCCTTGGATCTTAAAACAAGGAGAAATTAACCGTCCCCCTCCCTTCCCCCCACCAATCTCTGGTGAGTCCAGATCCAATCCCCTTGGATCTTAAAACAAGGAAAAATCAATCAAGTTCTTAAAAAGAAAGCTTTTAATTAAAGAAAGAAAAGTAAAAATCATCTCTGTAAAATCAGGATGGAAAATACTTTACAGGGTAATCAGATTCCTATAGCCCAGAGGAACCCCCTGTAGCCTTAGGTTCAAAGTTACAGCAAACAGAGGTAAAATCCTCTCAGCAAAAAAGGAACATTTACAAGTTGAGAAAACAAAAATAAGACTAACACGCCTTGCCTGGCTATTACTTAAAAGTTTGAAACATGAGAGACTAATTCAGAAAGATTTGGAGAGCCTGGACTGACATTTGGTCCCTCTTAGTCCCAAGAGCGAACAACTCCCCAAAAAAGAGCACGAACAAAAGACTTCCCTCCACCAAGATTTGAAAGTATCTTGTCCCCTTATTGGTCCTCTGGTCAGGTGTCAGCCAGGTTTACTGAGCTTCTTAACCCTTTACAGGTAAAACAGACATTAACCCTTAAATATCTGTTTATGACACGGCGCCTCTCCCCCGAACCTGCCAAGGCCGGGGGAGAGGCAGAGAGAGCTACGGGGGTGTCCTCTCTCCCCACCGTAGCCCCGGGGAGCCCCACTGCACCCCCAACGCACCTCCAATCTCTCATCTCCAGCCCCACCCGAGATCCCACACTCCCTGCTGGAGCCCTCACCTCCCCTGCACCTCAACCCTCTGCCCCAGTCAGAGCCCTCATCCCCCCGCACCACTCTCTGCCCCAGCCTGGAGCCCCTCATTCCCAGTCCCACCCCAGAACCCACACCCCAGCCGGAGCCCTCACCCCCCTGCACCCCAACCCTCTGCCCCAGCCCTAAGCCCCCTCCCACACTCCGAACCCCTTGGCCCCACCCCGCCATATGAATTTTATGTGCACCAATATGGAGGTGATGTGTCACACATCACCTCCATACTGGCGCACATAACAAAATTCATTCTGCACGTGGGTGGGAAAAATTAGAAGGAACTCTGATCTGGATGAGTCCATGGGGAAAGGTCCATCATAGCTGTTAGCAAAGATGGTCAGACATGCAATCCCTGTCAGAAGCCAGTAGTGGAAGACAAGGGTGGATCACTGCATAGTAGCCCTCTTCTGTACATCCTCACCTCCCAAAGTTCAGGTATGGACCACTACTGGGGAGAGGATACCAGGCAAGATGGACCATGGTCCGACCTAGTATGGCAACTTTTATGCTCTTACGCCAATATAAGGCAAGAAATATATAGCAAAGGCTGAAACTCAGACATCATATTACACCACAGATAGCTGTGCCTGGGGAATACAACTGATATGGTTCACTTTTGGGAACTCAGAGTGGAGAACTTTACATACTAGGCACCTACTCATGCGTAGGGATAATCATTAGAGTCAGTGATGATAATTTAGTCTTAAGTCTGAAATTTCTGGCTTTTGTCAGTTTAAGACTAACCTCATCTGTTATTTTAACATAATTTTAGTGTGTAAAGTTTGACATATTACACTCCTTAAATATCCCTGTAGTAATTCTTCAGACATCTATTAGCAAACAAAGCTGCCTTTCTTTATATCCACACAGCTCTTTTCATAAAACTGCATTACGATGGAAGCTATGGATTAGCATTCCTAAGACATATGACACCATATTACACCTAATATTATGGACGTACAGCTTCCTGTGAGAGGACCTCTCATGGTTATTCTTTACCCTTTTTGTTTTATTACCTGAATTTACTTTATTCTAGTTAAAAGTCTTATGTAGCTGATATTTATAACTTGTTCCTTGTCCCACTTATGTATGTATTTTACAAAGTACGTGACAACTGAAGGTTTTATATAACAAGGCAACCAGGGAAAGAAATTACATTTTATATTTATATGCCAAATTCCGAATTCTATATTCAATTGACTTCAGTGGAGGTTTTGACCAACTTAATTTTTCCTTTATTGGAAAAACAGCATCTTATCTACATGAAAAAGACATTCAACATTAAGAATCTATACTCTCTTATAAGTACCTTTTAATATAACATAACATATATCAGTCCAAGTTATGTTGTTATCAGGTCAATTCAGATATGCCTACTGAAACATGCTACAAAGAAAGTCACTATACCTGCACTACAGTCAGTTTTTAAATATTATTTATTTTCACATCCAAAGAAATTAAATACATATTCAGCTAGATTGTCCTGGGCCCTTGCAGAGGGCAGTCTCCCAGTTCATCACCAGCAATAACTCAGAGTTGTATTTTTTTTTGCAATAGCTGTAATCAGGGCAGCATAGGGATTGCTTCCTCAGCACCCCTCTGGGGACACAATCCACCCTGCAAGGGGGAGAAAGGATGTGTGACTCTGCCCCGATGATGTTGCACTACCCAAACACGAAGAATCAACCACTAGAGGCAGAACTCCTCCTGGAATGTATCCTAGGGCACACCTCCTTCAATGAAGCTAGAATGTAATTAACGCAATTTTATCCAATATACTTGATTCTTAAGGAATCCAAATAATAGTTTGAAGCCAGTGTTGTCTACATCTAACACATGGAGACATCTGAAGAAGTGAGGTTTTTTACCCATGAAAGCTTATGCCCAAATAAATCTGTTAGTCTTTAAGGTGCCACTGGACTCCTTGTTATTTTAGTGACATGGGAGTAAGCACAAAAGCATGGCATTGCTGTCTGACTGTCTGCATCAGCATTTTTCTTCATAATTCCCACATTGCACTACTACCAGTAGAGCTGCACGAAGGGAGCACTAGTGTAGAGAGGCCTATGGTAATATCAGTATACTCTTTAACACTGGCTGCCAGTCTGCACTAGTGATAGTACACAAGAGGGAAATTTGAAGAAAAATGCTGATGACAAGGCGCTGAAAGGCAAACAAAATAAAGACACAAAGCTGGAAAAGCCAAAAAATGAAACGCTGATTTTTGGGTAAGCAGTCTCTGATTTAAAACAGGAATAGGAAAGTTAATGCCATGTTGCCAGACAACAGCAAACTGATAGGCAGCTCATCTCTTTTCTTAATAAGGCAGAAGAGAGTTCTAATTTATTTTGCTAATTGGACAAATTCCATGTGCAATGCATGTGTTTTCATCCGAGAAAAAAAATATGTTTTTTGAATACTGTTCAGGTTTTCAAACCAGAACACATTTATTGCATAAAGAATTTGGTTGGACAAGGGGTGGGGAGATATCAAAAGAACTCTGGGCCTTTAGGAAAGGAAAGGAACGGAACTGCAAACTAGAATTCCATCAACACAATGCCAATTCTCTTCACTTTTTCTTAACCATAAGACATCTCTAGTTGCCTTTTCATTTTTTCAGTCTTCCAGAGGTTTATGTCTTGGACCTTTTGACCATACAGGAGTATATGGATGTCACTGTTCTGGGCTGCTGACCATTTGGATTTTTAAGTACAGGATCCAAAACCATACAGAGGAAAATGATAAAAAACAAAAATACCCTATCGCCTGTTGGTGAACACTTTTCACAATGCGATTACTCTCTATCTGACTTACCAGTCCACATCTTCAAAGGAAATCTGCAGTGCACTTTCAAAAGATGAGCTTGGGAGCTTAAATTACTCTGCTAGATACCAAAAATCACGGACTAAACAGAGACATTGGTTTTATGGTTATCACAAAAATCTGTAACCCACTAACCCCCTCTATTTGTCCCATGACTGCAAAGGCGTTAGTGGGCCACTCTACCTTGAATGGTCCCTTACAATGCGTGCTAACTACTTATGCTAAACAATCTGTTTCACCTTGCATTTTGCTGTGACCAGGGAGTAGCTTTCCAAACATGAAGCAGAGCTCTATGTGGCTTGAAAACTTGTCTCTCTCACCAACAGAAGTTGGGCCAATAAAAGATTATTAGAGAATATTTAAATAAAGATGATACAAAGAGTTCAAAGCGTCAGTTGTTGGTCATTGGGGGCAACATACAGAGTATAGGGGGACGCTGGTATGTGGGAATTGGTTAGCACATAACATATACAGTCTGTAAGGTCCCCCAATGTGGGGTGTATGGTGGGTGGGATCAAGAAGCAGTAGGGAAGCAGTGAGGGTACATCGCTCATACAGTGGGTTACAGGCAGTCATGGGTATAAGTAAGCGGGCCGGGTAATGGGGACAGGATGACCCTCACATGGTGGAATCTAGTTCGGTGGGTTTAGGGCTTAGGGGATATGGTTCCGTAGGGGGGGTTTATAGGCCTCCTCCCCCCCGTGGGTGCACGGAGCCACGCCGGCTCATTCTTGATATTGGCGGTGGCCGGTGATGTGCTCTGTGTAAATGTCCCTAGACCACCGGATAGTGTCCGAGACCATCAAACGTCTCATGAGCCGTGCATAGCGACGGCCCACTCCACAGGCCCTAAGTACACGTTCATTACAGGGGTCCCAGGCACCCAGTGCCCCGACAATCAGGGCATCGGTGTACCTCCCCAACCTTGTCTCTCTACTTACAGAAAATGCACATTAAAGTAGCTAAAGTTATAAGAGTGCAAATAGTATAACCCTCCCCAATGATTTCCTATTTTGGGGTGAAATTTGTAAAATAAAATAACTGCTTGTTACAATCTTGATGCATAGTGTGTGTCAAGTTTCAGCTTAAGTAGTTTTGATGGTCATACTATGATCTCCTGAAAACAGGTTAATAATGTAAAATCTGAATGGCATTTAGTTCTATCTGGCATAGGCACAGGCATTATTAGCTCCATGTAGTTTTATACCAGATTCAAACTAAACAGGAAATTGTTTTTTTATTATGGTCTTAACTTTGCAGTTTATTGCCAAAATATGTCTTCATTTTGAGCCCAGTTACACAGAGTTCATGAATTGCAAACCACTGCAAGAAATATGTGAGATTATTTGAACTGAAGTGGCAGTTTTCACACCAATGGAGTTGTTAGGGCATCTAATTTTAGAGCTACAATGAAACTGTCTGGAATACCCTGAGGGGACACTACTTCAGCACTTTAATGAGGTTATACACAAAGAGAGTTTATTACGATAAGAGAGAGATGTTCATTAGATCAGTAATATGATTACAGAACATGCTGTACAGGAAGGGCCATTGGGAGCTATAGGCAAGATGATTTTTGCAAACATTTGTATAAAGTAAAACATCATTATTATACTTATTAGTACATATGCACACTTTTAAATATGTTTTTTTTTAAAAAAACATACTACATAACACTATCTTTTGGCTTTAAAAGCAAATTATAGACTTTCAAGCCAAGGAAAAAAACATTTTAGGAAGGACTCTTCTTAGCTCACTTTAATATATTCTAATTGTCAAGGAATCAAAGGCCCCATTATGAAATTTTGTACTTATGACAACATATCCTTATTTCCCCTGCAGTTTCTTTATGCAATTCCACCAAGGACAACTGCCCAGTATTCAGCCCTTTGGACTTCAAAGTGGGTGCGTACTGACACAGGAGTTTATACAAATTAATAAAAAAGTGATACAATTTCAAGCAGGATCATGGAAATTCCCTTTCTCATTGCTGCATATTGTACAGAGAAGAAAGCTATTTGTGGCAGGACATAGGGCTAACATCTAACAATACATAGTATCTGAGAACTGTCTGCATTCATAAGAAATAGGTGGTAGTCTATATATGTTGATACTCTTCCTCCTGACATTTTTGATGCCAGAAAAGCAGATGCTTTCCAATGCTTTGAAACAAGTCACAGCACAATCTTGGCAAATGAGAAATCTCTTCTTGTTGGAGATTTATTTATATATATGCCAACATGCAACTGATCTGCCACCACCAAAGAAGAAATACACACCTATCTGAGAAGTTACTAATATTGCCAGTTGTCCTATGGTACCAAAGCCCTGAAGAAGCCTTTCTCCAAAAGAAAATACCAGTTTCCAGCAAGATGATCCATTACCAACTTAATATGTTATAAGAGGGACAGAAAGGAAATCACGCATCGTCACAGAGATAAAGACTGTATTATGGGTCGTTGGGAGAGAATCTATTCAAGCCAAATGTTAAAGAAAAGCCTGTTCTGTCTAATCCACCCAGTGGGTACTTATACGACCCTCATCTCTTAGAATATAAGCATCACCCAACTGAAAAGAAAAACAAAAACATTCCCTGCCCCTTTCTGTAGGAATAGTTGAAAGGTATAAGAATTTTCTCTTTTTCTTTGAATCTATGGAACACTTATTGAGGAAATGAATTTAGGGTATATTATCCCTTGCAATTGGAGCCCTCTCACTTGGTGGCCATCACAAGCTGCCATTCATATGCTATGCCAGACCAAGAATAAGGATTTATGGGTGCTCATCTAACTAAGGAGAAAGTTAAGTTACTTATTTCAAACTGAATTCTAAATTAGAGGCTCATTCTTGGCCTGACTTGGTAAATTTTTATTTTTATAGGTGTGCTTATGTTATCTTACTTAATTTAGAATAGTAGTAATAGTTAACTCGTAAAAATAACATCACATTAGTATTGCCAAGACCAAGTAGATTTAGCATGATCTACTATAATGCATAAGTGCTGGTCCTTTAATTAACGCTTCCTCCTATTTTTGGAAAGTTTCTGAAGAGCACTCCAAATTTTACAGGGTATTACATTTGCAAAGCAATATTACATCAACTTTTCCAAATCATACAAATCATATCAGAATAGTCTAAATATTCCATTTGGTAATTTCTGCAAAGGCTACAAACTACAGGTGAAATAAACAAATTACAATTACTTTTAAATACAGAAGTATTGGACAACAAAAATGTAGATGGAATTGGTTTTTAAGCAATACACTTACCAAGAAGAATCTAGAAATAACTGGTCAATTTATTTTGCTTTGATCAATTAAGGACAATACTGATAATGGGATTAAATACTGAATTCTCTATATTTGCAGCGTTTCTCCATGATGAATTTTGTAATTATCTCCGTTTCAATGTTCTTAAGAACTTAGTGGTTTCATTTACATGCAGTCTGGGTGTCTTATATTTGCTTCAGTGTGTCCTAAATGTTGGACTAAACCACAATTACAGAAGGGAAAAATTGATTCTAGGTTTTTGACATTTTCAAGTTTAACTCATTTTGATTTAAGAGTGTGCTAAGCATGTAAGAACTTGGTTGAAAAAATTAGTCAGTGGGGTGGGAGACACAATCATCTACTTGAAGAATTTAAATACCAGCGAGGAATTGTTCAAGGTAGCCCAAGAAGTTGTAAGTATTGTAAGTGTAGCAGAATGAAAATACAGAACAGGATTTCAAGCCCTGCAGGTCTCACATCTGGGTCTGTGGGGGTACTGGGAGTCATCACACTTCAATCCTCCACCTGGCAGCTCAGATACAACAACTGGAACCAAGGTCCATGAAGCCCAATTGTGTCACAAGCCCCGCCTCTATGTTCTGATTGGGAGAGCTCCAAGGCTCCTGATTGGGCCAGAGCCACTATTTAAGCCAGAAGAAGAATCAGGAAGTTGTCTGTACAACTGGGCTTCATTCTGCCATGGATTGCTCGTCTGGCATTTTCCAGTTCCTGCCTTCCAGTCCTGACTTGGCTTGACTCTTGGTAACTGACTCTTGATCCCTGCCCTTGGTTTGTCACTCGATTCTGATTCCCTGACATTCTAACCTGGCTTGATTCCTGGCAATTGGCTCCTGGCACCTTGGTCTGCACCTGACATTAACTCCTAGGCCAGGCCACACATGCCCTGGCCCTGAGACAGGGAAATGTATGTTGACTATCAGGGAAAATGTCTACCTATCAGACTGTAGGTGAGTCTCCTATGGGAGATGGAAGCTTCATCATTTGGGCTATTTAAAAACTAGAGTGGACAAACGTGTACAGGGAACAAACTTGCATTAGCAGGTAGAATGAACCAGACAATCTACTAGGTCTTTTCATCTCTTCTAGGATTTAAAGTTTTGTTCTCTGTCCTTAGAGTTGCTACCATAGGTACATTTTTTAAAGAACTTGACAGGAGTTATGTCTTGCTTTTACTTTAAGTGGGATGGATAAACTGACCTGCCCAACTCCAGTATTAACTCCAGGTATGTCAATATTCTCTTACCAATAAGTACAATTCTGATATGTTTCTCTTTATAGTTTCACAGACACAGATCACTGAGACAGTAAGAGGGACAGACAGTTAGGTGGGGGTGCAGGGAAGTTACAGGATGACATGGTTCATCTTAGACAATCTAAATTGCTTTTGTGTACTCTATCTCTGTTTGGAACCATGCATACTTACTGCCTCAAGGAAAATAAAACACTGTACATGTACATTATGTAATTGCTAAATGGCGTCCAGTGTTGTTCCTTTCAGGTCACATACCTCACTGACGACAATGTCCTTGCCAGGTTTGAATCTGAATGTGAGATGAGCACAAAAACAACCCTCCCATAGCAGGGTAGTCCCCTGCTTCTGCCCTGAAAGGGTTAAAAACAGCCCTGGGAGGGGGCTGTGGCTGGAGAAAGCAGCTTTAGGCTGGGGCAAGAAGCTTGGGCTGATTGGGGTAAGTAAGCTCAGCTGTGGCCATGCTCCAGTCAGGCCCAGCTGGCCTCAATAAGAGGCTGGGAGCCAGAAACCCAAACAGTCTCTCTCTAGCTATAGAGGGAGATGGGCCTGGCTGCAGGGAGCTGGACATAAGCTACCTGAGTGAAGCAGGGCTGGGGAAAGGCAAAGGAGCTGGGGAGCTCTAGCCTGGAAAGCCACAGGCTGTGGCCTAGCAGAAGGCCAAGGGGTCCTGGGGGTTGCAGAGGGCAGCCCAGGGATAGGCCAAGGCAGCAGGTCCAAACCCTCCTTGCCAGCGATAAGTAGGCTGATACTGCAGTCTGCCCCAGGGCGCAGGGGCTAGACAATGACTGGCAGTAGCCATACACTGAGGCAAGGTGGGGATGGTGGGTAGGGGTTCCCTGGGGAAGGGAGACCCTGAGAGAAAGGGGTTACTGCCAGGGGGTAGCACCCCATGTAAAAGGGCACCGGGTCCAGGGAGGGACACAGGGGCCAGAGGACAGGCAGATCACTGGCCTGCAGAGGGAGCTCCAGAGCTGAATCGAGCTAATTCCTGGAAGACACCAGCAGGAGGCGCCGCAGGGATGAGTCCGCTCGTCTGCACCCCACCCAACCTTTGAAAGCAGAACACATTTTCCCCATGCTCATAAAACTCAATCAATTCTAATTTACAAAAAAAGTTTAAAAATTCACCTTTAAACTGTTACAAGGATGAGAAAATTCAACCAAAAAGGAACATTTCTGAAAAGATTAAAAATGACTGAAAACAGGTTTTAGAATGCAGTGGCTCTTTCAGCCTTTAATACAGTGGTGCTATCATACCTCTATACAATGGCTAATAGCAACATGTACACTCATCAAAAAACAAGATGCTAAATTCTGCTAATTATTATGTATACAGAGGGTACATTTGTCAGTGTTTAGTTCTATGAACTTTGTCTGGTTTATTCATTTGCATTGTATTTTCCAGGTTGCTTTTGAATTAAAGTTTAGTTAACTATGATTAAATACAGCAAAGAATCCTGTGGCACCTTATAGACTAACAGACCTTTTGGAGCATAAGCTTTCGTGGGTGAATACCCACTTCTTCAGATGCATGTGGTGGAAATATCCAGGGGCAGGTATATATACGCTAGCAAGCAAGCTAGAGATAACGAGGTCAGTTCAATCAGGGAGGATGAGGCCCTGTTCTAGCAGTTGAGGTGTGAAAACCAAGAGAGGAGAAACTGGTTCTGTAGTTGGCAAGCCATTCACAGTCTTTGTTCAATCCTGAGCTGATGGTGTCAAATTTGCAGATGAACTGAAGCTCAGCAGTTTCTCTTTGAAGTCCGGTCCTGAAGTTTTTTTGCTGCAGGATGGCCACCTTAAGGTCTGCTATAGTGTGGCCAGGGAGGTTGAAGTGCTCTCCTACAGGTTTTTGTATATTGCCATTCCTAATGTCTGATTTGTGTCCATTTATCCTTTTCCGTAGAGACTGTCCAGTTTGGCCGATGTACATAGCAGAGGGGCATTGCTGGCATATGATGGCGTATATTACATTGGTGGATGTGCAGGTGAATGAACCAGTGATGGTGTGGCTGATCTGGTTAGGTCCTGTGATGGTGTCGCTGGTGTAGATATGTGGGCAGAGTTGACATCGAGGTTTGTTGCATGGATTGGTTCCTGAGCTAGAGTTATTATGGTGCCGTGTGCAGTTACTGGTGAGAATATGTTTCAGGTTGGCAGGTTGTCTGTGGGCAAGGACTGGCCTGCCACCCAACGCCTGTGAAAGTGTGAGATCATTGTCCAGGATGGGTTAAGTATCAGAGGGGTAGCCGTGTTAGTCTGGATCTGTAAAAGCAGCAAAGAATCCTGTGGCACCTTATAGACTAACAGACGTTTTGGAGCATGAGCTTTCGTGGGTGAATACGTGGGTGCATCTGAAGAAGTGGGTATTCACCCACGAAAGCTCATGCTCCAAAACGTCTGTTAGTCTTTAAGGTGCCACAGGATTCTTTGCTGCTTTTACAGGATGGGTTGTAGATCCTTGATGATGCGTTGGAGGGGTTTTAGCTGGGGGCTGTATGTGATGGCCAGTGGAGTCCTGTTGGTTTCTTTCTTGGGTTTGTCTTGCAGTAGGAGGCTTCTGGGTACACATCTGGCTCTGTTGATCTGTTTCCTTATTTCCTCATGTGGGTATTGTAGTTTTGAGAATGCTTGGGGGAGATTTTGTAGGTGTTGGTCTCTGTCTGAGGGGTTAGAGCAGATGCGGTTGTACCTCAGTGCTTGGCTGTAGACAATGGATCGTGTGATGTGTCCGGGATGGAAGCTGGAGGCATGAAGGTAGGCAGGTTTTCGATATAGGGTGGTGGTAATGTGACCATCACTTATTTGCACCGTGGTGTCAAGAAAGTGGACCTCCCGTGTAGATTGGTCCAGGCTGAGGCTGATGGTGGGGTGGAAGCTGTTGAAATCATGGTGGAATTTTTCCAGAGTCTCCTTCCCATGGGTCCAGATGATGAAGATGTCATCAATGAAGCGTGGGTAGAGAAGGGGCGTGAGTGGACGAGAGCTGAGGAAGTGTTGTTCCAGGTCGGCCATAAAGATATTGGCATATTGTGGGGCCATGCGGGTGCCCATAGCAGTGCCACTGATCTGGAGATATATATTGTCATCAAATTTGAAATAGTTGTGTGTAAGTATAAAGGCACAGAGCTCAGCAGCCAGTTGTGCTGTGGCATCATCAGGGATAGTGTTCCTGACAGCTTGTATTCCATCTGTGTGTGGGATGTTTGTGTAGAGAGCCTCTACATCCATGGTGGCTAGAATGGTGTTTTCTGGGAGGTGACCAATGCATTGTAGTTTCCTCAGGAAATCAGGGGTGTCACGGAGATAGCTGGGAGTGCTGGTGGCATAGGGTCTGAGTAGAGAGTCCATATATCCAGATAGTCCTTCAGTGAGAGTGCCAATGCCCGAGATGATGGGGCGTCCAGGATTTCCGGGTTTGTGGATCTTGGGTAGTAGATAGAATAACCCTGGTCGGGGCTCTAGGGGTATGTTGATTTCTTCTGGTGTTAGTGTAGGGAGTGTCCTGAGTAGATGCTGTAGTTTCTTAGTGTATTCCTCAGTGGGATCTGAGGGAAGTGGCCTGTAGAATTTGGTATTGGAGAGTTGTCTGGCGGCCTCCTTTTGGTAGTCAGACCTGTTCTTGATGACAATGGCACCTCCTTTATCAGCCTCTTGATGATAATGTCAGGGTGGTTTCTGAGGCTGTGGATCGCATTGCGTTCTGCACGACTTAGGTTGTGAGGCAAGCGATGTTGTTGTTTCACGATTTCTGCCTGTGCACGCCGGCGGAAGCATTCAATGTATAGGTCCAGACTGTCATTTCGACCCTCAGGAGGAGTCCATGTGGAGTTCTTCTTCTTGTGCTGTTGGTGGGAGGGCACCTGTGTATCAGTGCACTGTTCAGTGTTGTCCTGGAAGTATTCTTTGAGTCGGAGACGGCGAAAGTAGGCTTCCAGATCGCCACAGAACTGTATCATGTTAGTGGGGGTGGCAGGGCAGAAAGAGAATCCCCGAGATAGGACAGACTTTTCTTCTGGGCTGAGTGTGTAGTTGGATAGATTGACGATATTGCTGGGTGGGTTAGGGGTACCACGGTTGTGGCCCCATGTGGCAGGTAGGAGTTTAGACAGCTTACAGTCCTTTTCCTTTGTAGAGAGGTGAAGTGAGTAATGTAGATCTCCTGTCTTATTCTAGTGAAGTCCATTTGTATAGAAGTTTGGTTATTAATGAGAGTCTCCAGGTTGGAGAGCTCTTTTTTGATGTTTTCCTGTTTGCTGTATAGGATGCTGATCAGGTGGTTCCTCAGTTTTTTTGATAGAGTATGGCATAATCTCTCACTGTGGTCTGTGTAGTATGTAGATAGCAGTGGATTTTTTACCTTTAGTCCATTTGGTATGATGTCCATCCGTTTGCATTTGGAAAGGATTAAATGGATGACTGTCTGTCACACATGTCATGAGACGTGGAGTCAAGCATTTTAATAGTTTTTAACATGTCTATTGTTCTTGAAATGTTTGAAGTTTGAGTCAGCAAAGTGGATAAGCAGGTAGTATGTGGGAGAAGAAAGAAGTAAATAACTATGAAAGTTCTTAAGAAAACAACCAGTAGGGTTAAATGAGAGGCTACAGATAACAGGGTATCAGGATGAACAAATATACTGAAGAACTCAGAGAACTAGTCTAGGAGGGTCTCAAGAGGGGAGATGTCCAAGGAATAGACCAATAGGCCAACAGGAAAAAGCAGTGGTGAAACAAGATGATGTTTGTGGGGTGGTATTTTATGAGGCTTCCGTCTACCATAAGGGATATGTAAGTGGGAATAAGGTAGTCACTATATACCCAAGAGATTATGCAATGTTCACCCATTTCCCACATAAAAAAGAATAAATGTAATGAGCCTGGGTAACAGGGTGCTGGCTGGGAGAAACAAGCCAGGCCTCTGTTAGCCCTGTTCCAGGGGAAGAAGGGTAGTAGTTGGGCTGGCTGAGGGGCCATGCCCTAATTACCAGACTGGATCCATCTGTAGGCCTGGGTAGCCAGCCTGCCCTATAAAGCTGGCTAAGAGACAGGAAGCAGGGGGAGACAGGAGAAGGAGGAGCGTGGGCTCTAGATCCTTGCTGGCTGGGAAGTTAGCAGTCTCCCAGAGTGTTGGTCTCTGTAAATAAGTGGTCACGGGAATGGACACAAACAATAAAAGGACACAGGTGCTGCACTTCAGTTGGTCTCTGACTGTGTTTGTGGAGGGGCTGGGAGAAGGCACCGCTACACTCTGGTTCTGCAAAGATTGTTTGGTAATTACAAACCATGATTAACTTTTCATACATTTTTTCATGATTTCCCTGAGTTGTGATGATTAGGCCAAACTGAGAGGGATGCTGAGCTGCATCTTCCACTGCAGCCAAATGCTTTGCACCTATGATGATCTGACCCTTTGTTACAATGACTTTCCTCAAAATTTGACAAATGTACAGCTATGATTCACAGCACGATTATCTCATCTAACATTGTAAGTAATAAAAGGCCCATATTCAATCTGTTTTATTTAACTTCCAGTAAATGTTATCTACAGAGGGGTAGAAACTATAAAAATAATCTGTAGAATTAAGGACCAATTCAGGCCTTGGGCTATACACAAAGGCAAATACTTGAAAAAACATGGCCAGAAGTCTTGGGTCATGCCCCAGAACCAGTGGATTTCACAGTCTACACCTTCCAACCTCCAGTTAAAGGATATAGTTTACAATGTCACTTGTACCCCCTTATCACCTACTCACTGCTCTGTTAGGATTAATCATCATCCGTGGAACAAGTAACCTCCATGGGCAGCTGTGGGCTCACTCCTGGGCTGACATGATTGTGGTGTTACATTATCTCTGGCAAAGCAGCATTTATGCCAATATCAGCACAAAGATTGCTTTTAATTTTATAACAAAGGGTTCAATACAGATACCTTCACTAATAGGCAATTGATGCAAAGTTCAAAAGAAAGGAAAATAGGTGAGTTAACTTACATAAACCAATGCAATTATGCATTTATGTTAAGAACTTGCACCTCTCGCACAGAATACAAGGGAAAATTGATCACTTTTAAAAAATCTTTTCAAGACTCAAAAGCAAAAGAATTAATATGCATCATCATGCTTCTTGATTTATATATTTAAAACAGCAAATACCAAGTGACATGTTAAACCATCTTCAATACATCAGAATAGTGGAACAAAGTAAAGCACAGCTGTAACTGAGGCTGCTCTGATGAGATGTGGAGGTGGGTGGTAACATAATCAGTACATGCTAACTATACATCTTATTCTATCCTTTAATTAGAAGGTTGTAATAGACTTCCAGGTGGTATAGACTGAGTAAAGCAAGGCTACTATTTTTCTGTTCTTTAGGGAGCTAATGAAATTTAAGTCTAAAGGTCAAAAAAGTAAACATTTGTCTATCTCCAGTGTTTTGCTTAAAAGGAAATTGTGAATCTGTTTAGGTTTCAAAATTTACCATATACATAGATTTTTAAATTAACAATATATAAGAGTTAGAATATTATGTAATCCAAATTTGAGCACACTCTGCATTGTTGTGGGGACTTGAGTGGGGATTTCAAAAGGGTTTTATCAATTGCTGGTACAAGTAAATCTAGTCTAGGTAATGTCTACAGACAAGTCTAGTACAGAAAATTATAAAGAAAGCATCATACTTCCTCAGAATAGGAGTCCACTGGCAGAATAAAATCAGAAGGTCAGCATTCATGTCTGGATACCTATAGGTTTTGTTTAGCTGAGACTGGAACCTTTTACCTAAATTTTTTATTACAAATTTTGGTGGTTCAAACACCAAATAGAAATCAGATTTGAAAAACAGGGAGAAAGGAAGAGACCAGGTACTTAACTGGAAGTCTAAGTTAGGATTTCGCATTTAGGCACGGGTAGTTACAATCAGGGCCAGCTCCAGGGTTTTTGCCACCCCAACTGGTGGGAGGGGGAAAAAAAAAAAAGCCGTGATCGACGGCAGCTCCACTGCACCGCTTTCTTCTTTGGCAGCAATTCAGCATCTGGTCCTTCCCTCCGAGACCAAGGGACCCACTGCTGAATTGCCACCGAAGAGACCAACTGCCGCCCCTTCCCCTTGGCCGCACCAAGCAACTGCTTGCTGGGCTGGTGCCTGGAGCCGGCCCTGGTTACAATGGGGACAATCCTCCAATAGAGCCCCTGGGAGCACAATAGACGGAAGTTAGACCCTAAAAGCCTGTTATCTGTCCAAAGGAGGATATCCCTGGAGTAGGTGCTGTTGTAGGATTGTTCTCTGAAGACCTCTTCACAAGCCCTGGCATAGTGGGTGTGCTGAGGGTGGGTCATAGCACATAGACCCAGAGAGGCTACCACAACTTAGATAGTGCTCTGGAGCTGCTTCGGTTACATCAGGGGCCTCTCCAACTTCTAGAGCAGGCTAGGGTAAGGAGATTACAAAGATGGCTTAAACCAGGCCTGCACAACTCGTAAAGTGGCGAGGGCTATATTACTCCAAAGAAAACAGCTGAGGGCTGAAACCCCCTGACCCCCCCCGAAACACATCTCCCGCCCCAGCGCCGCCCAGCCCTGCGGAAACACCCCACCTTCCCCAAAGTATAAAGCCTCCCCCTCCCCTGGGCAGGGGGCAAACCCAGCAGCCCCACCCTGCCGCTTGCCCGCTGACCACACAGTGAGCCCACGCGGGCTGCATGTTGTGTGGGCCTGGCTTAAACCCTCCTCAACCCTCCTCCTGCTGTGCTGCAAATTCCGTTACAGAATCTAACCCAAACCTCTTGCTTCTGATTGGTTCCACAAGATAGGAACTATACATCTGCATTATGTGGAGGTTAAGAACCCAAGTCTTGAGAAACTCTGTTTTCAGGGTGATCTTAATGATGCAACCATGGCTGTGGCCATGCCTCATGAAAGTAGTTGCAACGTACATGTCACTTCATATACCACTCCATATTTCTGGAACATGGTGCATGATGTGCTACCCTGCATGAACCACTCTAAGGCATTACCTGGCCTGGATTCCATGGATTGCAAGTAATGTAACCTTACCATGCCTAACTGGCATGTCCAGCTGCAAAGAAGTAAGTCAGCATCAGTTTCACAGATTCTAGATGCAGTGCCCAATGTCCTCTCTCTGCTTTGACGTATATCATTACGATTTGGTTTAGGGGCAGGAGTACTAACAAGGTATACTGCTAACACAGATACTAATACAGTCATACTGTGTGTACCTCCAAACTAAGTACATTCCATAACAAAATATCAGTGTGACATTTTCATTAAAAATTAATGAAATTCAAGGACAGTGATTTCATTGTCACATGATTTATGAGTGGTTAGTAATATGCGCTCATATTTCAAAATGCTCCACAGCAACAAGGTGTCGTGAGGCAGTTTCTTTGAATTTAGGATCCTGAAATTCAAAGTCCCCTCAAAAACTTGTATGGACACTAAAACAAGGTATTGCCAAAAACTTGCATTTGGCTATCAGACTAGAGGAGTAATTTCAACTTTAGCAACATTCCAAAAGACTTACAAACAAGCAAGTTCTTACCAGCTGAATAAGCAGGCTAATCAGGTCTGTCAGGGGTTTATTGCTAAGGAGAAGGTCTTCAGCAGCCTGGGTGTCCCCTCCTGTGCCAGATTTCTGTGCCTTAATGAGACAAGGAAAAATAAAAAGAAGTCTTGGTGAGGGCTCAGCTTTGAGAAACAAATAAGGTCCATTAGGCGATACAAATTTGAATGGAAGTTCGAAGGAGGTGTTCTTATACTCCCTTTCCTCGTTAAGTATTCGGAGATCTCTATAAGAAGTTATAGTCTGATTGTGTCTGTAACAATAAGCACAAAGCAAAAGGGACTTATGCTGTCATATCCACTCTAAACTGATTTAATATGCTGACCTATGTGACATTTCTTCAGAAAGATACATACCTACTGTATGTATAATATATATATCTCCATGAACTCATAATATAATAATGTCTATCTACAAGCTAGCTAAAAAATAAAATATGTCTGTCTACAATTTATGGTTTTTGTATATATTCTCTCTACACAAATATTTGACTTCTTTATTTTAATGTATAATAGTTCACTGAAAGTCTCCGAAGATCACCCTCAATTTTATGAGATGATTTTAAGTACAATTAAAAACAAGAAAATCAAGATGATTCAAAAGTTAAGACTTCCACTCCCGCCCTCCTGACTTGAATTTCCAAAGTGGAATGATGTAGTGGAATTTGAACTTCAGGTGCTTTACTACTTTTAGAAAATGCCTGATGAATAAGATTCCACAGGGAAATGGTCAATAGTCCTCTGACAGCACTAAACATAGAAGCTTGGTCCTTTAAAAGACAGAGGCAGATTTTTCTGTAGAAGCATTGGAGAAAATTAAGAAAATCAGATTTCTGGTACCCAAAATAAGTTCTCCAGACTGCCAACTAGTCATTGGCTACCAATCTTAAGAATTTAAGCCTTAGACTCAGTCAATAATGGCTGATGCATGTAAATGAGGGCAGAATTTGGACCTAAGTGTATAGATTTCAGTTGCATTTCTCTTTATTTTACCAGACTATGTAACAAATCCTCTCTTCTCCTAGATGCTTATATGGAGTTCTAATAACATACTTCCTATTCAAATTGTGCTCAGTCAGGGAACACTCATTTTTTAAGAACACTTTCAAAAATATCTGATCCCTTAGGAAAAATACCCTGAAGAAACACTATATACTTTACATATTTCCCCTCTCCCTGACCTTGCTCTGGCCATTTACATGAGAAAGGGATTTTGCTCTGATTTACATGAAATCCCTTGCTTTTGTACGACAAAAGGTACAATCAAAAGGTTTTCCACAGGAATCAGTAGGCATTATTTGTAATGTGCTTTGAGATCCTTGGATGGACGCCATCACAGAAGTGCAAAGTATTATTACTTTTACCAGATGCACTAGATTACAGTAACACAGAAATTCAAGAAAGACAAAGCTATTAGAAAATCTTGACTATCTTTCTGCCAAATATTTCAAAAAAGAAGCAGGCAGGATATGCCTGGTTGATAGTATAACTGATTATGTAAATTTGCATGAACAGAAAGGCAGATTTTTAGCACTCACTTCACACCCATTAAATTCTTTTAAAATGCAGCAGGACTTCTTTAATTGTACGAAACAATGTGTCTGAAACACAAAACAACCGGCCTCTCTCCTTTTGGCTCCCCCACCCACCTTCTCAGAACACTCAGTACAGTAAGATTCTCTATCCTCCTCAAGATTGGGGGTGGGAAGTATACTAGTCAAGACAGGAGAACAAGATGCGCAGCGCAATTAGTCTAGATACAGAAGTCACTTTCTGTCAACTAATTGAGGACATCAATCAGATCATCTTATTACAAGGAAATCATAGGAACAACCGAGTTTGGGTAAAAGAATCAGAGGTTTTAAATATCTTTTAAAAGCACAAAATGCAATCCCTTTGAGTAATCCTTTTAAAAATGAAATACAAGAAGGGTAAGTCTTCTAGATGGAGCAGAGAGGATCTCTGACACTGCCCTTTTTGCTATTAAGCTTGTATTTAGTCACAGCAAAAAGGGATCTGGGCTGCAGGAGGAAGGTAAATATCTTTGTCAGTGCACTTGCACAAGCAGAGACATTGTATGGTCATCCACTCATTTCAAATATTAGTAACTTTCTGTAAAGTGCACATATCAACACCTCAGTAGTGAGTCACTATTGACTTACATGACATCATATATTTTAATATCCCTAATGCACTAGGGAGGAAATGTTTTGAAATATCAATGAAAAAATGTCAAATTAAGCTATTTATGGAGTGCACCAAAGCAAAAAAATCAACAAGGATCTGTGTTGTTAGCATACTGTATGACACTGACTTCAGCTAGCTAACACCATATGACGGAGCATACTTATTAAGGAGGTAGCCCTATGATACGTACAACGACTTAATCCAAAGCCCATTGACGTGAATGCAGGTCTTCCCATTGACTTCAGTCAGCATTAGATCAGACACTAAATGAGTGATTTAATATTAGTGGTTCTGAATTACTGATTTGCATATTGGGATCTGATCATATGGAGAACAGGTTGGCAAACAAAGATGTAATTAAAAGATGGGAACAAAAAATCCACTTGTAAATGAATTGTTTTGGCTATGAATACAAATATAAAAGGAAAACATATTGGTTTCAGAAGTTTTCTGTTAAATGAGAACAAGTGTCTGTTAGCACTTTTTGCCTGTAGAATCCTGATCAGGATCAAATCATCTGCTGTAGGGAATCATATTACTGTTCTGAAAAGTCTTCTTTTGTACTGAGAGGCTGATAGCACCCACTGGGATGTTTGTCTTGTAGCACAAAACCAGAAAGGTAAATAATAAATAATGGTTGATGTGCATTTCAACAGAGAAATATATTTTGGGCGTGGGGTGGTTCAAAGAGATGCTTTAAAATCATGTACAAAATTATACAATGTACAGTACTTCAAACTATACTGAACTGCTGAATAAACAACTGGCTTATTAAAAAGCTTGCAGTTCCAACCTACTATCACCCAACATAGGATCCGTATTTTGTCCTCATTATATGTTCTATATCATGGGAGAAAAATGCTTTGTTTTCACAAGAGTTTACATAAAGTGCCTACTACCATCACAACTGTTTCTCCAGTAATCCAAAGGAGTAAAATATAACCAAAAAAAGAACTTAGACATATCCAACAGAAAACACTTGATTCTACCCCTTCCCCCACAACAATCTGTTCTAATTTTATTGACACACACAAGGTCGGTAAAAAGAACAGGAGTACTTGTGGCACCTTAGAGACTAACAGATTTATTTGAGCATAAGCTTTCATGGGCTAAAATCTACTTCATTGGATGCATGCAGTGGAAAATACAGTAGGAAGATATATGTATACACACAGAGAACATGAACATGGTGGGTAAAGCAATATAATTTATTGGACCAACTTCTGTTTCACCAACAGTTGTTGGGACATCTGATGCACTGGACGAGATGTGTAGGACCCATGGATCTTGAAAGGTATGTTGTAGAGGGCAGTGGTGAGCTGCCAAAAAATTAACAACCAGTTCCCTCCTCCTCACCCCTCAAGGGGGTCGTGGCTCTCTCCCAGGACTCCTGCCCCATCCAACCCCCCACGTTCCTTGACACCACACCCCCCGAGACTCCTGCCCCATCCACTCTCCTTCCCTGCCCCTGCCGCCCCATCCAATCCCTCCTCTCATGCCTGGGGGGATACGATACAGGTCTCTAAAATCATGAATGATGTGGAGAAAGCTAACAGTGCCCTCTGATAAGTGAAGTGTTATTTATTTCTTCATGTAACACAGGAACGAGGTGTCATCCAATGAAATGAATAGATCACAGGTTTAAAACAAAAACAAAAAGAAGTACTTCTTCACACAATGCACAGTCAACCTATGGAACTCGTTGCCAGGGGATGTTGTGAAGGCCAAAAAAAAAGTGGCTCTGTAAATGTGCAGACTCACCCCCGCAGCGCCTCCTGCTGGTTGCTTCACGGAATTAGCTTGATTCCAGCTACGGAGCTCCCTCTGCAGGCCGGTGATCGACCTGTCCTCTGCTGGCCCCTCCCTGGACCTCGGTGCCCCTTTAACTGAGTCTCCCCTTTCCCAGGGGAACCCCACCCCACTATCCCCACTTTGCCTCAGTATTGGGTACTGCCCAGTCATTGTCTAGCCCCCACGCCCTGGGGCAGACTGCAGTATCAGCCACTCATCATAGGCAAAGGGGTTTTGGCCTGGCTGCCTTTAGCCACCCTCCGGGTGCCCCTCTGCAAGCCCAGTACCTTGCAGGCCTAGAATTAGGCCCTGCAGCCTGGGGAGTTGCTGGCCTAGGGCTTCTCAGCCCCTAAGGCTTTCTCCCCAGCCCTGCCTTCCTTTAGGTCCCCTGGGTGAGTCCCCGAGCAGCCAGGCCTGTATCTCCCTCCCTGTCAAAGAGAGACCCTTTTCTGCTTCTGGCTCCCTGGCCTTCTTATTAGACCCTGTGGCTCAGTTTGGGGCGTGGCCCCCAGCTGCAGCCACTCCTGTCATCAGCCCAGGCTTCTGGCTCCAGCTACGGCCCCTTGCCAGGGCTGTTTTAACCCCTTCTCTCCCGGAGCAGGAGTCCACCCTGCTACAGGCTCAAAAAAGAATTTAGATAAATTCATGGAGGATAGCTACAACAATGACTATTAGTCAAGATGGTCAGGGATGTAACCCCATGCTCTGGGTATCCCTAAGCCTCCAACTGCCAGAAGCTGGGACTGGATGATAGAAAGCAGATCACTCAAATTTATCCTTATCTATTCATTCCCTGGGAAGCATTTGGCACTGGCCACTGTCAGAGACAAGGTACTGGGCTAGAGGAATCACTGGTCTGACCCAGCATGGCCATTCTTAACATGTAACATGCTTGCTGCCTACTATTCCTCCATTGTCCTAAGATTGGAGAGGTGATCTCTTACAGGTGTCTGAACCTCTTGTGCTTAACAATCTGCCCATCTTGTATTTAACCTGAATGCTAGTTTTCTTCTCCGTACCTGAAGAAGAGCTCTGTACTTCCCTTGCACCAGCAGAAGTTAGTCCAATAAAAGGTATTTACCTCACATACCTTGTGACTCTGGTATCCTGGGACTAACATGTCTACAAAAACACAGCAAACTAATTTTATTCATTTTTTAAGTAAGAAATTTAGTACTGAGGAAACAGGAAAGAGGCTAAATTTTTTTTACAATGGCCTCACTCTACAAGAAAATAGATTCCATACCTGTAAAGTCATGCGGATAACGTTCGCTGTATATATCAGCATGCAATGCAAAATGTCAAGTAAGGACAGCAACAGTCCATTAGCTGTCTTGATGTTGCTTTTATTATCCACTTCTAAATACAGAGCTGCAGTTTCTATTAAGAGATTACAGATGTGATGGACCAGTCCTAACCAGACAGAAAAACAAAAACACATGGTATCAGAAAAGAACATCAATTTGGAAGGTAGCTGTATATAAAGAATAATACCTCACCAGAAAGTAAGAATTTCATATACTGAATTTTCATCAAATGCTCTTCTTTTCTCCCTCCACTTTTATAATTAATAATTTAAAATATAAGATTTTAATTGAGTTCTGTCCACGTGGAGCAGCTTGCAAGACTGGTGCCTAAACTGTTAAAATCAACCATTATAAATGCTTTGAAAGTCATACAGTACCCACTATATAAACACTTACTAGTTACTTTAAAGCGATGCATAATATGCTGGAATATATAGTCGACGGACAGCTATTGTTTACAGAGCCCTTCCTAGTGGTTAACAGAATTAAGTGACTTGCCTAAGGTCATACAGTGACTTACTAGCAGAGCTGAGAATGGAACCCAAAGTCCCTGGCAAACTGCTAATCCCATTTGCTCCCCACAATGTTGTGATTTGTAAAAGGGAACAATACCAGGCTTAAGGTAAACTATATTTGGTATAGCAAAACTTTTATAATCAAGAGAAATATTGAATATTACTCTGGAAAACTTTGTCAATATTTGTTTGACTAACACTAGTAGGACTCTCCTTGAAAATGCCTTTTTTGTTTTGACATTTTCTTTCTGCTCCTTTGGAATTTAATGTTGCTAATCAAAATACCACTTCATCTGGCTTGCATTAACCACAAATCAATGTAGGTGTCAGAAAAAACAAACAGCCATACTAATCAATTTAAAATAAACAAATCAATTCAGAATCCTAGCCACCTTCAAATAAAATGAGACAGAGTTAATTATCTATCAACTTTCCAATTAATTTCTTTTAAATTAAAGTTTCATAAAAAAAGATATTTTATTCCTAGCTGATGAACACAATTATGTTTACCGACAGGGTCATCTTTAAGGTGGTAATGGAATTTCATCCAGGTTGAAACTTGGGTTCATGTGCGAATGCTGCAGTAAATTAGTATGGAGATACTGTACTGTTAGAGGTGTGACTCTTTATATGAGGTGCTAATCTTAGGTCCTTTTCCTAATTTTCTGGTGGCTGTCCAGGATAGGAGTTAAACATTTTATAGCATCACTGAAAGAGAATAGAGGACAATCTCTATTGTCCTCTCTTCAGAGAATATTTCTTCATATTTTCTCTTTTAATAGAAGAAATTTATATGCTCATGGCTTTGTGAGCTATTGTTGAATGCATAATAACTATTGTATTTGGTCACTGCACTGCACAGGGTAGGTGACCATGACAGAAAGGATATCTCTCTCTTAATTTGATGAAATGGTTTGGGATACAATCTTGAATATGAAAGGAATTATATGAAACCAAATTATTTTTTATGAGCGCAGAAAAATATCCTAGATTTCTGAATTTGGCTGATGAGTAAAACAGCTTTCATTCAAAAAGAAAAAAAGCTGAATTTATAAAGTAGTATAATCATTTTAGGTATATTAAAAATTGAAAGAGAGAGGGAAAGAGAAGAAAACTGATGACTATAATAAAGTTTTAAAATAGGCCACATCATACCTCGTCAGCCAAGTTTTTGTATACTTTGGAAGTATACTTTTGTGGAAGTATATTTTGTTCCACCCATAAAAGGGCAAACAAAAACACACAATATAATCAACTAACCAATCAACTTCTGAAACAAACTAACTGCAAAAAAACTGCAATAAACAATAAATTAATACAATTAAAAACAAATAAACAAACAGTAGCCCTACCCCAGAGTTTTACCCCCAAACAGTATAAAATGACAGGGATTCCACAAAGTCCACTAAGGCCTTTGCTATTGCTATCAATTTTCCATAAAAAGCACTCAGTTACTATGGTGATGCACTGCAGTATTTGATGGAACAATGGAAAGAAAAGAAAGAAAGAAAGAAAGAAAGAAAGAGAGGCATTTTTGATGCACTAGTGTAGAACTAATGGAAATGAGTAGGCACCCTAAATGGCTGTGCCAGAGGCTAGTGAAGTGGCTCTCTGTCTTGCAACGTGGAAGTGATGTGTAGTGGGCATAATGAGATGCTGGTATTGGGTTCACACACAACAGAAATCCAGAAGGGTCAAATCATTCACACAAAGGATGCTGCAGGCCCATGTCCAGCATTTAGGGAGTTTTAGGAGACCTAGATTTAATTCTGTGCTCTAAAGACCTTTGACAATCTGGCCCTTATTCTCTATCCCCCAATTCCCTATTTGTACCTCCAAGGGGTGATGCGATGACAAATGCATTAAAAAGTGGGGATGCTCTCAGACACTACAGTAACAGAGCCACATAAGTAACCAAGATAGATACCAAGAAATGTCAATTTGCAGGCCAACTTCATTGGTGAGAGGTTTTGAAATATCCATATAATTAATCAGTTAGAAATTAATATAATTGTTATGTTGAGGTTGAGGATTCCTCCCCTCATGTTCCTGTTGTGCTTCAGCACATTTTGTCCAAGAACTTATTCCATAATTCAGGATATACCAAGTGGAGCAGAGAGAGGAAAGCTACTTATAAGTGACTGGTTCTTCAAGTAGATTATTGGTACAGATTTACAGTCAGAAACCTCTGGGAGACAGTGACTGCTAGAGTCATATATGTGCCCCCTTGCAGATTCAAACACTCAGTGCCAGGTTTACATATAAAGTAGGGCTGTTAAATGATTAAAAAAAATTAATTGCAAGATTAAAAAAAATAGCCACGATTAATTGCGGTTTTAATCGCGCTGTTAAAAATAATTTAAATATTTTTGGATGTTGGGGGGAAGTGTGTGTTGTGGGGGGAGTATGTGTGTGTATGTTAGGGGAGTGTGTGAGACGGTGAGTGTGTGTGTGTGTGTGTGAGACAGACAGTGTGTGTGTGTGTTGGGGTAGTGTGTGTGAGTGTTCCTCCTGGGGGAATTCAGCATAACTGCGCATGTGCAGAATTCATGTCCCAGACAGATTTCTGTGTTTCCCTGCAGAAAAACGACTTCTGACAGGGAAGCCGCAAGAGCAGTCATGCGCCACTCCCCAGCGGCACAGGCATGTTGGTTCGGATGCCTGGAACAGCCGGTAGAGATGAAAATGATCAAGCATGTGAGAGTGAGAGTGAGACACAGAGACACTGCATAAATTTGTTGACTAATAACTAGAAATAAAGGGTCAAACTTAGCTACATTACTGTGAGATGGGGGGAGGGTTTGAGGATTTCCTCCAATGCTCCCCACTCCCATTCTCCATCCATTGTATTGTGGTTTAAATAAATTGCGAAAATAATTGAAACCAGTGTGATTACACTGTAACTCCTCACTTAACACTGTAGTTATGTTCTTGAAAAATGCAACTTTAAGCAAAAAAATGTTAAGCGAATCTAATTTCCCCATAAGAATTTATGTAAGTGTGTGTGTGTGTGTGTGTGTGTGTGCGCGCGCGTGTGTGTTAGGTTCCAGGGAATTTTTTTTCACCGGACAAAAGACATTGTTTAAAACTTATATTGTATATGTATATAAACAATTTAATACTGTACTCAGCAATGATGATGTGAAGCTTGGTTGAGGTGGTGGAGTCAGAGGGTGAAAGAGGGTGGATCATCCAGCTGCTCCTCTTGCTGTTCTTTCCAAAGTGCCCAAGGGTGCTTAACTCCTGGCTCTGCTCCAGGCCTGCCCCCACTTCACCCCTTCCTCTAAGGCACCACCCCCTTCCCATCTCTTCCCGTCCCTTCTCCACCCCCGAGCACACCGCGCCTCGCTCCTACCCCCCAGCTTCCTGAATGCTGCAAAACAGCTGATTGCTGCGGGGCAGGAGGTGCGGGGAGGGATGGGGAGGCTGCGCGCCGCATCATCACTCCTCCCTCCTCCCCCCCGCCCCCCCCCCGAGTCTCCTGAACACTGCAAAACAGCTGATTGCTTTGGGCGGGAGGCACAAGGAGGGAGGGGGAGTTGCTGATCTATGGCGCTGCTGGCGGGCAGGAGGTGCTGGGGGTGGTGGAGGGGAGCTGATATGGGAACTGCCGGCCCACCCTGGTTCCAAGCCCCCACAGCCAAACAACGTTATAAGCAAACATTGTGCAACTTTAAATGAGTACGTTCTCAAGCAGATCAGCGATGTAACAATGAAACAACGTTAACCAGGACGACATTAAGTGAGGAATTACTGTATTGTGTTATTTTGACAAATAAAATATGCAGAATTTTAAAATATTGTGCACAGAATTTTTAATTTTTTGGTGCAGAATTCCCCCAGGAGGACAGAGAGAGAGAGAGAGAGAGAGAGAGAGAGAGAGAGAGAGAGACAGAGAGAGAGAGAGAGTGTGAGAGAGACTGTGTGTGTGTTGGGGGAGTGTGTGAGATAGGGAGAGTGTGTCAGATGTGCTGGAACATTTTGTATAGTGGGGGTGCTGAGAGCCATTGAACAAAACTGTAAACCCTCTATATAATGGAATCCACTTCAAGCCAGAGGGTGCGGCAGCATCTCCAGCACCCTTAGTTGCAGTTCTTATGGAGTTTGTATGTTGTGGGGAGTGAGTGTGTCAGTGAGCTGTCTCTGTAAGAAGAGCACTCACCAGCCTGAACGTTTTTTAAGACAGCATCAGAGTCCAGCAGATCCCACTCTGACTCAGAGACAGCAGCACAGACAGGCTCCCTGTCCCTCACCCCAGCTCAACAGAGACCAGGTACATAGGAGAGGGATGGGAACACCCTAACATCAGCCTCCTGCCCCCCACTCTGCACAGCAGACAGGAGGATCCTGGTCCTGAGCAGCCTGGAGAGGGACAGCTCCAAGGCAGCAGGTTCAGGGGAGTAGGAGGAGCAGCTGCTGCAGATGGCAGCAGAGCAGTGGGGGGAGGAAGAACACCCTTGCTCTGGAGGTGCCCCCTTGAGCACGATGCCCTCATGGTGCTCTACTTTATAGTAGTTAACAGACAGCCTCAGGATTGAGGGGTGCACCTTTGTACTCCACATCCTGAGCAGTGTCAAGCACATCTTGGAATCACCACAGAGTATCTGTGAGAAAGGGAAAAGAAGAGAGTTCTGTTTCCACACTGCTAAAGTGGTCAGAAAGGAACTGGTGTAGAGTTTGGGCTGTAGCTTCTTAAATAAATGGACACCAAATGAGTGGATTTGCAAGGAAGCATGAGCAGGGCCCCAATAATCTCTGATTTTCAGAGGGTTCTATCTCACGCCTAAGAGGCATGCACATCCCAGAAATGAGCAAATACTATCAAAACTCAAAATGTACATGGGACTCTGGCAAAATTTCTTATAGTCAATATGGCCATTAGTACATCTTGACTGTAGCACGGCACTGCAGGGCCCTCTTGGCTCCCACCCCTGCTATGCTGAGAAAGTCACTTGGAGACCCTGGGGTTCAGTAACCCCTGGTGCCATTTATTTACAGGTTGTGCTCCCATCACCTTTTCACCATACACAGCTTAGGTTCGAGTGTCTGCGCCCAGGAGGGAAGAGCTATCACTGCTTCCACTCCCTTGCTCCTCCCCCTGGCTTTGTCCCTCCCAGCCTTTTATACAGTCCCAGGCTAACTGGGCTCTCAGCTATCTCCCATTCACCAATTAGATGCAGGTTTTCTCTAGCCAGCTCAAATTTACTTCCCTTAAATGGGAGCTGGTGTGACAGAGGGCTGAGTCAGCAGTTCTTGCCCAGCACCCTGTCATACTGACCATGTACCCTCAGTTCCAAGATGGCATGTCTCCTCATGATTTTTAGCTGAGATGCCCAGGCAGGTTCTTCCACATGTGCTTCCTGCTGCCACATCCACACTCAAGCCTGGAGAGCAGGGATCCAAAGAGACCCCCACTTTTGCTGCTGTTTCATCTTATTGCAGCCCAAAGTAGGAGCTTTCTGCAGCATGGCTGTACAGGTGGCAACACTCACTGTCTCCCTCAGCTTCTCTCCCCTTTCCTTACTGGTGGTCTACGCCAGGGCCGGCTCCAGAGTTTTTGCCACCCCAAGCGGCGGAGGAAAAAAAAAAAAAAAGCGGCGATCGCGATCGGTGGCTGCTCCACCATGCCACGTTCTTCTTAGGCAACAATTTGGTGGCCGGTCCTTCCCTCCGAGAGGGACCGAGGGATCCGCCTGCCAAAGATCCAGATGTGCCGCCCCTTCCCCTTGGCTGCCCCAAGCACCTGCGTGCTCAGATGGTGCCTGGAGGTGGCCCTGGCCTACGCAGCCCTGTCCTCTTCTGCCACTGGCACTCCTCTTCACTTTCTCTGTTCCACATGTGAGCTGCTAGAGTACAACGTATCTGTTTCCATTTCAGTTTTCCTGCTGTGGCAAATGGACAAGACCAGAAGGAGGACAAAGAGTATTTTAACAAAGAGCTTCTGTGAGCCATCTCCAGCTGACCTAAGTTGACTTGCATTGACCTAATTGTGTGTGTTGTCTACACCAAAATTTGTTTCCTGCTAACATAAGCACACTGTGACAGTGACACCTCCTCCCCAAGCGATGAAGAACCACAGTCAACCTACTTAGATCAATGGGGTGCGAGCGTAGACACTGTGTCTCACCCTAACAGTCCTCCAACAGCTGTCTCACAGTACTCTTGTCCCTGCAACAGTGTCTGCTCCAGTAATAATTTTGAACTCCACTGCCCAGGGGTCACAGAGACCAGAAACTCCTAGATGGACTCTTCCCTGGAGCAGGCAAGAAGTCTCGGATCTCCTCAACCTGTGCAGAGAGGGGACTGAGAAAGCATGGCTATGGAACAGCTATTAAAATATTGACATCTATGTACAGATTACACAGGGAATGCTGAAACTGGGGAGTGACAGGATCAAGCAGCACTGTTGCGTGAACACAAAGACTCTTTGCCACTGCTACCGAAAGGTGAGGGAGGGCAACAAGAAATCTGGTGCAGCTCTGCAGACTGACTGCTTTTACAATGAACTGTATGCCATACTTGGCAGTGACCCCCTCCCCCAAATTTGACTGTGGACACTTCACAGGAGCCCAAGGTGGAGGCCCCCACTGTGAATAGTAAGAGGAGGTGTGGCAACATGTTGGGAGACTCAAACCATGTCAGGAGCTGGTTGAAACTTCACTGGAGTCAAGGCAGTCCCACTAGGTGAGCACAGATGAGCCCACTAATGATGAAGAACGGTGCGTGGGTAAGTGCGTACATGCATTATTCCTTATAATCATTTTTTCTTTTTTATTGCCCAAAACCTAATCTCCCTCGCCCTTCACCCAGTCCATCTGCAGTTTGTTTGCACTCTAATTTTGTTGCCTATATCTCTGCACATCACAAAGTTCTTTTTAGAAACTCAGAGTATTTATTAATTTACACCAAGGGTTCATAGCAGGAAGCGATAACCCACTTGTATTTAATCAGTGAACACAGGAGGCACACTATTTCCTAAAAGCATCGGACAATACTGTGATGGGTTCGGTCACAGAGATCCCCTTGGGACTGTCACCTGATGTGCTGAGCCTACCTCTGAGCCCGTTTTCTCTGCCAGTTTGGGCCTCCAGAACCCTGCTTTGTTGAGCAAGCCTGCTGTGACACAGACCCAGAGTCTACACCATGCCCCCAAAGCTGCAGCCTTAACTGAAAATAGCTTAAGAAGTGTTCCTGTCTACAGCTCCAGACACCCAGCTCACAATGGGATCCAAACCCCAAATAAATCTGTTTTACTTTGTAAAGCTTATACAGGGTAAACTTAAATTGTCCGCCCTGTATAACACTGATAGAGAGAGCATATGCACAGCTGTTTGCTCCCCCAGATATTAATTACTTACTCTGGATTAATTAATAAGCAAAAGTGATTTTATTAAATATAAAAAGTAGGATTTAAATGATTCCAAGTAATAAAAGACAGAACAAAGTAAGTTACCAAGCAAAATAAAACAAAACACACAAGTCTAAGCCTAATAGAGTAGGAGACTGAATATAGGTAAATCTCATCCTCAGAGATGTCCCAATAAGCTTCTTTCACAGACTAGACTCCTTCCTAGTCTGGGCCCAAACCTTTTCAGACCAACGTTGTGGCTTATGGCCTGGGTCCAGCAATCACTCACATCCCAGAAGTTACAGACCTTTGTTCCAGTTTCTTTTAGGCATCATTTTGGGGTGGAGAGGTCATCTCTTGAGCCAGCTGAAAACAAAGTGGAGGGGCTTCCAGGGCTACTTATGTTCTCTCTCTTGTAGGTGAAAACCCCTTTGTTCTTCTGTGCAAAATCACAGCAACAAGATGGAGTTTGTAGCCACCTGTGCAAATCACATGTCCATGAATGATTCAGCTTTTCACAGGCTGACACCACTGTTTATATGTTAGTTTGAATGTTCCCAGGAAAGCTCAGATGTGGATTGGTGTCTCCCAAAGTCCATTGTCAGTTAAGTGTTTCTTGATTGGGCACTTACTCAGAATAGTCCTTACTCAAGAAGCTGACCAAATGCTTCACTGATGCTACTTAGAATCAAACACATTGAAGTACAAGTACATAGCCAATATTCATAACTTCAAATACAAAAATGATACACACATACAGACAGCATAATAATAACCAGCAAATTACAACCTTTCCATAGACACCTTATTTGACCTCCTTTGTACAAGATTTGGTGCAACTATAAGACCTTGGTTGCCACAATGATCTATACGGTCACAGTTCATGTCAGTAACATCACAAACACTACTGTTGCGGACTATTAAAATGGTCTTTTAAGGCCCCCCTCAGCCGCATAGCTTCACAATTGTTTCTTCCAATAGCTCTTGTATTTAGCTCTTCAAATTCTGCAGACAGCCAGTCCATCTTGCCCCTCCACCCTTGTGGTAGGTTTTCCATCTTTGCCTCACAGATATAATGTAGGACACAACATGCGGCTACAACAGTGTAAACAATGACCTTTCAGGCTGTCAAAAGAACATTCAACAATCATTCTGCACCTGCCTAGCTGGCAGCTAAATCTTTCCTTGGTGCTGTTAAGATAGCAAGTGTTTGGCTTCACAAGCAGGGGAGCAACAGGTAGGATGGGTCCCTTAGAATCACAATTGGCATTCCCACATTACAAGTAGTAATGTGCTGGTTGGGGAAGAATGTCCCTGCTTGCAGCTTTCTGAAAAGTCCTGTGTTCTTAAACATGTGAGTGTCATGTACCTTTCCTGACCAGCTCACCTTGCTATCAGTGAAGTGACTCCAGTGATCCATTAGCGCTTGCATAACTATGGAAAAGTATCCCTTTCTGTTGATGTGCTGTGTGGCAAGGTGAGCTAGTGCCAGAATACAGATAAGCATGTCATCAATTGCCCCACCATAGTTCAGAAACCCCACTGTTGCAAATCCATTCACTGTTTCCTGCATATTACTGAGAGCCACATTCCTTTGTAGCAAAAGATGCTTAATGACCTTACACGGTAGGATGACAACAGCTCCCACTGTGGATTTTCCAACTCCAAACAGACTCCCCACTGACTGAAAGCAATCTGGCATAGTGTAAAATCTCCCAGCTTTCATTTTGATGTCTTTGTGTTGAAGGTCTGAGGTGAGCTCAGCACACAAATCCAGGAATGTGTCCTTTTGCATCCAAAAATTCTACAGCCATTGCTCGTCATTTCAAACCTGCATTACTATGCGATCCTACCCATCAGTGTGCGTTTCTCGGGTCCAGAAGTGGCAATCCACTGCGTGGAGCTTCTCCATGAATGCCAGCAAGAATCTGGATTTTATTTTTTTGGGCTGTGTCCATCAACAGCCAGGAATTGTGTTTGAAAATCTCCACATCTTCCTTGTTGCATTCCTGGTTGTAATAGTACTAGTTCAAGTTCTGTAAATATAGGAGAATTGCGCATCCTCTACTAGCAATGCTCATGAGGGGGTAATGGATCAATATTCATATCGCATATTCCCTGTCAGTATCCAGCCTGGGGAAGCTGATGATCCAACCAGTGGACCAAATTCCGTGTTAAATCATGGTCACGTGCCACTTGGAGCACACTATGCATGCACTAAGAAGAAGAACGCTCATGAGAACTGCATTGAGCTGTGCGGGGTCGATGCTTCCACTAGAGCAATGGCAGAGAATGAAAAGTGGCTACAAATGACTGTGGGAATTTTAAAAAATGGCATGAAAATTATGGGATGTAGAAAGTGGCATGGTAGGAATTTGACCCTTAGCTCCCAGAAACCCCTGGATGAATCACTGGTACCCCAGAAAGCACTGCAAAAAATGTCCCACAAGGTACTGAGCTGGACACCAGCACTGGGCACTAGGATGCTTACCTGTGGTGAGTATGCACAGTGAAGATGAAAGCACTAAAGTGTATACTTGCAACTGAACTTTGTAATATAGACATGGTCTTAGTCACAGGATGTAGGGGTGTGAGAGATGGGATGGAGTGCAAAGGTCAAGTTATTGTCTATGAGAGTGCTCTTTCCTAGACATGCTCTAAACATAACTGTATAAAGCCACTGAAAAATGCATTTGGGTAAAAAAAATATTAATTTGGGGAATAGACCCAATGTTGCAGATTCTCATGATTTTAGTGTGAGTTTGCAATATTTGGTGTTTTTGTTAAAGCCCCAGTTCCTGGAGTCATGTGATCACATGAAACTCTCAGCTTTCTATTTTTTTTTTAAAAAAGTTTCTAGTCCTTATGATTGTAAAACAGAGCTCAAAAACATAATCAAGCATACTGTACAGGCTCAAAACTCTGAAGCTAAATAACGAACCCATATATCTCTATATCATTATTTTTAAGTCCCTCTCTCATGACTTTGAAAGGCTATGGTTGGCAATACTGTAGACCACAAATATAATTATCTGAAAAACACTACACATACCAAAATATAGGGCTGATTTTATAAATAATCCTGTTAAAATAATATTTTCACAAGCTTAAGTACAACATTAAAATAAATACTATACACAATGGTGGACAATTAAACCAGTAAAATCTCTTGAATCAAAAACAAAAACAAAAACAAAAACCCTTATGGGGTTCCTGACATTTCTGCCTTTGAAAACTGTCCCTTTAATTTACTGATCCATAGAGGTTTTTTCTCCTATTCTCCTCCTTCCTGGTTTCCCTAAGGTAATTAAATACAAAATCCTACTTTAAAATATTGTTAAGGGTTGGGATTGTTAAGGCACACACTCCAGCTATAACTCATGCCATTGTGTCTTTTTCATTATTATTTTTACACAATGCTTTGTGTTATGGACCAAATATCAGGCTAAACTTCGAATTTCCCATTTTTTGTCTGCTTAAGCCAGGCTCTCAGCATTATTTCAGCCTAATCTTGTGCATTTAATGTCTCCTTTTAAAAAAAGTTTTGTTTCTGCTAGTGTTCTGAATACTTCATATAAAAATGATACTGCACAGAGACATATTCAGATGATGTCACCACTACCAACCAAGAAGAAAATAAACAGTCATAACTGCACGTCTACACAATACAAAACCTGTGGTCTCTCTGTGCCCCTTTTTCACCAGGCTAAATTATAACAAACCTAATACAACTATCCAATAAAAGTTGGTCCCTATCAAAGCGAGGTCTGCGATCTTTCATGTGGGGAGATGTCCGAATACACCCTGTTTCTGCTTGTAGGTAACCACTAAACCCACTGACCACATCAAGCTGAATGAGTCATTCTTATTTTTTGATGGTTTGCACATAATCTCTGAGTGGCTGCCTTAAAAGTTAACGCTGTGAAAGTCTCTTTCTAATGAAGATATGGCATAGGCTGTCAAGACATTTTGGCAAACAATCCCTCTAAATAAATAACAACTCCTCTGCACTGAAAGCATTAAAACAGTAAATGAATAACAATCAACAAAATGAAAAAAAGATAATTCAGTGTAATTATATAATTTTCTGAAAGAGTGCTAAGCATTGGGCAAAACATGAGCCACAAACAGACTTCATTTATAGATAAGGAATACAAAACAGAAAACATGCCAATATGAAAAACGTTCCATTACAACTAGAGCTTAAAAAATACACTGAGGACAGAAGAATTTTGATAAGGTCACAAAGTGATTTAAAAAAAAGACTATTTGAACTATAACATTCCATAAAACACAAAATAGTAGCATTTCTTTCAAACTACAGGAGATACCCATTACCACATTATATTAAAAATCTCTGCTTAGAGATTATCAATGATTCAAAATCCATGATCCTATGGTATATATCCTACATTGTATACGCACATATTATTATATTGTTACAGTGTTTGACCAAAGTTTGAGGCCCTGTGGGTTATTTCCACCAGGAGGAGAAACTGATGATAAAGCAAGATATTTCTGATGCAATTTATTTAATTTATAAAAATTATGCATAAAGTCCTGTTTCCCTGCACACACCATGAATCAAGCAGGTACCCTAACCCTAGGGCAAGGAGCCAAACCCCTATGACCCCTATTCCTAGGGAGGGAGCTGTACCCATAGGAACCCTAACGCTAAGGCAGGAAGCACTACCCATAGGAATCCTAACCCTAGGCCGGGGAGCCCAATCCATAGGAACTCTAATCAAAGGGTGGGGAGCCTGACCCATATTAACCCTAAGCCTACGGACAAGAGCCCTACCAACTGGAACTCTAACCCAAGGGTGGGGAGCCCTACACATAGGAATCCTAGGCCTAGCTCCAAGTGCCCCACCCACAGGAACTCTAATCCCAGCTCCAAATGCCCCACCCAAAGGAACCCTACCATTAGAGTGGGGAGCCCCACCCGCAGGAACCCTAATCCTAGCTCCAAGTGCTCTACCCATAGAAACCCTAAACCTTGGGCTGAGAACCCTACCCCTATCTCCAAGTGCCCCACCCATAGGAACCCTAACCCTAGGGCGGGGAGCCTTACCCATAGGAACCTTAACCCGAGCTCCAAGTTCCCTACCCATAGCAACCCTAAACCTTCATTGTTCCAAGCCTGCCTTTTCAATCAGTATTCTGTGTCTTGAAAATGTTTCTCTTTCTATTAGGGGTCCATCACCCGCATTTCTGTTACTATTTGCTAGAACGTAAGAACATAAGAATGGCCACATTGGTCAGACCAAAGGTCCATCCAGCCCAGTATCCTGTCTACTGACAGTGGCCAATGCCAGGTGCCCCAAAGGGAGTGAATCTAACAGGTAATGATCAAGTAATCTCTCTCCCGCCACCCACATCCACCCTCTGACGAACAGAGGCTAGGGACAGCATTCCTTACCCATCCTGGCTAATAGTCATCAATGACTTAACCTCCAAGAATTTATCTAGTTCTCTTTTAAACCCTGTTATAGTACTAGCCTTCCCAATCTCCTCAAGCAAGGAGTTCCACAAGTTGACTGTGCGCTGTGTAAAGAACTTCCTTTTATTTGTTTTAGACCTGCTGCCCATTAATTTCATTTGGTGGCCCCTAGTTCGTATATTATGGGAACAAGTAAATAACTTTTCCTTATTCACTTTCTTCACACCACTCATGATTTTATATACCTCTATCATATCCCCCCTTAGTCTTCTCTTTTCCAAGTCCTAGCCTCTGGGACCCGTTCCAAACCCCTAATCATGTTAGTGGCCCTTTTCTGAACATTTTCTAATGCCAGTTCTTTTTTGAGATGAGGAGACCACATCCGTACGCAGTATTCAAGATGTGGGCGTACCATGGATTTATATAAAGGCAATAATATAGCCTCCGTCTTAATCTCTATCTCTTTTTTAATGATTCCTAACATCCTGTTTGTTTTTTTGACTGCCGCTGCACATTGCGTGGATGTCTTCAGAGAACTATCCACGATGACTCCAAAATCTCTTTCCTGATTAGTTGTAGCTAAACTAGCCCCCACAGGACCGGCGCTAGGGTTTCTCGCGTCCTAGGCGCACGGCCATTTCGCCGCCCCCCGCGCTGATCCTGCAGCTCTGGTAAAGCTGCCGCAGGCATTCCTGCGGAGGGTTCGTTGGTCCGTGGCTCCAGTGGAGCTGCTGCAGCCGTGCCTGCGGGAGGTCCACCGGAGCTGCGCGAGCAGCCGACTGTCCGCAGGCATGACTGTGGCAGCTCCACCGGAGCCGCAGACCAGCGGACCCTCCGCAGGCATGCCTGCAGCAGGTCAACCGGAGCCGCCTGCCACCCCCCACCCCCCGGCAAAATGCCGCCCCCCGAATAATCCTGGCGCCCTAGGCGATTGCCTAGGCTGCCTAAATGATAGCGCCAGCCCTGAGCCCCCATTATATTGTATATATAGTTGGGGTTATTTTTTCCAATGTGCATTACTTTACATTTATCCACATTAAATTTCATTTGCCATTTTGTTGCCCAATCACTTAGTTTTGTGAGATCTTTTTTAAGTTCTTCACAGTCTGCTTTGGTCTTAACTATCTTGAGCAGATTAGTATCATCTGCAAACTTTGCCACCTCACTGTTTTACCCCTTTCTCCAGATCATTTATGAATAAATTGAATAGGACTGGTCCTAGGACTGACCCTTGGGGAACATCACTAATTACTCCTCTCCATTCTGAAAATTTATCATTTATTCCTACCCTTTGTTCTCTGTCTTTTAACCAGTTCTCAATCCATGAAAGGATCTTCCTTCTTATCCTATGACAAATTAATTTACATAAGAGCCTTTGGTGAGGAACCTTGTCAAAGGCTTTCTGGAAATCTAAATACACTGTGTCCACTGGATCCCCCTTGTCCACATTTGTTGACCCCTTCAAAGAACTCTAATAGATTAGTAAGACATGATTTCCCTTTACAGAAACCATGTTGACTTTTGCTCAACAAGTTATGTTCTTCTATGTGTCTGACAATTTTATTCTTTACTATTGTTTCAACTAATTTGCCTGGTATTGATGTTAAACTTACTGGTCTGTAATTGCCAGGATCACCTCTAAAGCCTTTTTAAATATTGGTGTTACATTAGCTATCTTCCAGTCACTGGGTACAGAAGCTGATTTAAAGAACAAGTTACAAACCATAGTTCCGCAATTTCACATTTGAGTTCTTTCAAAACTCTTGAGTGAATGCTATCTGGTCCCAAAGACCTGTTACTGTTAAGTTTATCAATTAATTCCAAAACCTCCTCTAGTGACACTTCAATCTGTGACAATTCCTCAGATTTGTCACCTACAAAGGATGGCTCAGGTTTGGGAATCTCCCTAACATCCTCAGCCATGAAGACTGAAACAAAGAATTCATTTAGTTTCTCTGCAATGACTTTATCGTCTTTAAGTGCTCCTTTTGTATCTCAATTGTTCAGAGGCCCCACTGATTGTTTAGCAGGCTTCCTTCTTCTGATGTACTTAAAAATATTTTGTTATTACCTTTTGAGTTTTTGGCTAGCTGTTCTTCAAACTCCTTTTTGGCATTTCTTATTACATTTTTACACTTAATTTGACAATGTTTATGCTCCTTTCTACTTACCTCCCTAGGATTTGACTTCCATTTTTTAAAAGATGCCTTTTTATCTCTCACTGCTTCTTTTACATGGTGGTTAAGCCACAGTGGCTTTTTTTTAGTTCATTTACTGTGTTTTTAAATTTGGGGTATACATTTAAGTTGAGCCTCTATTTACGGTGTCTTTGAAAAGTGTCCATGCAGCTTGCAGGGATTTCACTCTAGTCACTGTACATTTTAATTTCTGTTTAACTAACCTCCTCATTTTTGCATAGTTCCCCTTTCTGAAATTACATGCCACAGCACGGGGCTACTGGGGTGTTCCTCCCACTACAGAAAGGTTAAATGTTGTTATATTATGGTCACTATTTCCAAGCAGTCCTGTTATAGTTACCTCTTGGACCAGATCCTGCACTCCACTCAGGACTAAATCGAGAATTGCCTCTCCCCTTGTAGGTTCCTGTACCAGCTGCTCCAAGAAGCAGTCATTTAAAGTATCGAGAAATTTTGTCTGTGCATTTCGTCCTGAGGTGACATGTACCCAGTCAATATGGGGATAACTGCAATCCCGCACTATTACTGAGTTCTTTATTTTGATAGCCTCTCTAATCTCCCTTTCATCATCACTATCACTGTTCTGGTCAGGTGGTCGATAATAGATCCCTACTGTTATATTCCTATTACAGCATGGAATTACTATCCATAGAGATTCTATGGAACATGTGGACTCATTTAAGATTTTTATTTCATTTGATTCTACATTTTCTTTCACATATAGTGCCACTCCCCTCCACCCCCGCACGACCGGTTTTGTCCTTACGATATATTTTGTACCCCAGAATGACTGTGTCCCATTGATTGTCCTTACTCCACCAGGTTTCTGTGATGCCTATTATATCAATTATCAGAGGGGTAGCCATGTTAGTCTGGATCTGTAAAAAGCAACAAAGAGTCCTGTGGCACCTTATAGACTAACAGACATATTGGAGCATAAGCTTTTGTGAGTGAATACCCACTTCGTCTGACGTGGATATTCACCCACAAAAGCTTATGCTCCAATATGTCTATTAGTCTAAAAGGTGCCACAGGACTCTTTGTTGCTTATTATATCAATATCCTCTTTTAACAGGAGGCACTCTAGTTCACACATCTTATTATTTAGTCTTTTAGCATTTGTGTACAAGCACTTTTAAAACTTGTCATTGTTTATTTGTCTGCCTTTTTCTGATGTGTCAGATTCTTTTTCTGTGGATGTTTCTCATCTGATCTGGCCCATATTTTATCCTCTTCCATCCTCTCCTCCTGACTAAAACCTAGAGAATCTCTATCAATAGACTCCTCTAAGAGAACTCTCTGTCCAATCCACATGCTCCTCTGCAGCAATCTGCCTTCCCCCATCTCTTAGTTTAAAAACTGCTCTGCAACTTTTTCAATGTTAAGCGCCAGCAGTCTGGATCCACTTTGGTTTAGGTGGAGCCTATCCTCCTGTATAGGCTCCCCCATCCCAAAAGTTTCCCCAGTTCCTAATAAATCTAAACCCCTCCTCTTTACACCATCGTCTCATCCACACATTGAGACTCTGAAGCTCTGCCTGCGGAACTGGAAGCATTTCTGAGAATGCCACCATAGAGGTCCTGGATTTCAGTCTCTTTCCTAGCAGCCTAAATTTGGCCTACAGGATGTTTCTCCTACCCTTCCCTTATGTCATTGGTACATACATGTACCACGACCACCGGCTCCTCCCCAGCACTACACATAAATCTATATAGATGCCTCGAGAGATCTGCAACTTTCGCAACAAGCAGAGAAGTCACCATGTGGTTCTCCCAGTCATCACAAACCCAGTTATCTATGTTCCTAATGATCAAATCTCCCATTACTAACACCTTCCTTTTCCTAATGACTGGAGTTCCCTCCCCTGAAGAGGTAACCTCAGTGTAAGAGGATATCCCAACATCTTTCAGAAGGAGGGTCCCAACTATGGGAAGGTTTCCCTCTGCTCCCATTGACTGCTCTGCTTCCCTGGGCCTTTCATACTCCTCAACAGTGGAGGGGCTGTCTGACTGGAGGTGGGACAATTCTACAGTGTCCTGGAAAGCCTCATCAACGTACCTCTCTGCCTTCCTTAGCTCCTCCAGTTCTGCCACCCTGGTCTCCAAAGCCCGTACATGGTGTCTGAGGGCCAGGAGCTCCTTGCACTGAATGCACACATACGCCACCCGCCCACACGGCAGGTAATCATACATGCTACACTGAGTGCAATAAACAGGACAGCCCCCACTCTGTTGCTGTGCTTCTGCCTGCATTCTCTCCTACAGTTACCTAGGTTAATGATAGGGTTTTTGTTTAAATCAAGGAATTTTTATTACAGTTTAGTGTAAAGGTTTTAAAGAATGGCAAGTGTACCTCACCCCCTTCCCACTCCCTTCCCAACTCCCTCGCTGACTCACTGCTTTATAAATCCTTGGCCTTCCTGATAGCTCCGCCCCCTGACTAAGGCTCAGCCAATGAACAGAGGCTTCTAGATTTCAAACCTTGTTTAGAAGCTCACAGCTTCTAACTGCCAGCCACAGCACACAGTACTTCAAACAAAACAAAACAAACAAAAGCTCAGCTTTCTAGCTGCTTCTCCCCCACATTCCACCCTTTCTCTCAGACAAACAGATAAAAAGAGTTCCACCACCAACCAAAGACTGCTCCTTGCATTTGACACCTCTTGGGCTTGTTTCCAAGTTTTTCCATGTGTCTGTGTTTTGCATGCTACTTCTACAGTTTCAACCACTTCTTTACTTTTATCTTGAATAAAAAGTGGCTATTATGCTCAATCCAGAACAACAAAATTTAACCCAACCCACAATATATTTATATGTAATACAGATGAGAAGAGGGAACAAGGATCAAATTTTCTTCTCTTCCATCACAGGTTTAGGACTATTTGTTAGAAACATTTTCTGGCCCTGAAGAAATTTGCACTGGCGAGTTAAAAATTTTTTAAGTCCTGTGGGTCACGCAATAACCTCCTTCAATTCCTTCTGTAAAAAACTCTCTTTTGCCTTGATGTCTACAAAAATCTTGACAACAATTAGACTACTGAGACCACTGATTATCATGCTGACCAATATTGTCTCATTGTTTCCTTATACTCTCCCATCAGTGTGTCTGTCTCTTGTCTTATACTTAGGCCTGGGATATGTCTACACTATGGGATTAGTCCGATTTTACATAAACCGGTTTTGTAAAACAGATTGTATAAAGTCGAGTGCACGCGGCCACACTAAGCACATTAATTCGGCGGTGTGCACCCATGTACTGAGGCTAGTGTCGATTTCAGGAGCGTTGCACTGTGGATAGCTATCCTATAGTTTCCACAGTCTCCCCAGCCCATTGGAATTCTGGGTTGAGATCACAATGCATGATGGTGCAAAAACAGTGTCGCAGGTGATTCTGGGTAAATGTCGTCACTCAATCCTTCCTCCGTGAAAGCAACGGCAGACAATCATTTTGCGCCCTTTTTCCCTGGATTGCCCTGGCAGACGCCATAGCATGGCAACCATGGAGCCCGTTTTGTCTTTTGTCACTGTCACCATATGTGTACTGGATGCCACTGACAGCGGCAGTACTGCAGTGCTACACAGCAGCATTTATTTGCCATTGCAAGGTAGCAGAGATGATTACCAGTCGTTCTGTACCGTCTGCTGTGCCATTGTAAATTGGCGATGAGATGATGGTTATCGGTCATTCTGTACCGTCTGCTACTGTCATGGCTGCTCCTGGCCAGCCTTAGCTGAGGTCGGCCGGGGCGCAAAAACAAAAATGGGAATGACTCCCCGAGTCAATCCCTCTTTTATGGTTTATCTAAAAATAGAGTCAGTCCTGCCTAGAATATGGGGCAAGTGTACTAGAGAACCAGTGTACCAGAGAACCAGAGAGCACAGCTGCTCCGTGTCAGATCCCGCAGAAATGATGAGCTGCATGCCATTCACGGGGGGTGCCCCTGCAACAACCTCACCCGTTGATTCCCTTCTCCCCCAACTTTTCTGGGCTACAGCGGCAGTGTCCCTCATTTGTGTGATGAAGTAATAAAGAATGTAGGAATAAGAAACACTGACTTTTTAGTGACATAAAATGAGGGGGAGGCAGCCTCCAGCTGCTATGATAGTCCAGGCAGTACAGACTCTTTTCTTTAGACATGAAAGTGGGGGGGCTAATGGAACTCAGCCCCCAGTTGCTATGATGAGGATAGTTACCAGCCGTTCTGTACCAGCTACCGGGAATGACCGGGAGTCATTCTCATTTTTACCCAGGTGCCCCCAGCCGACCTCACGTGAGGCCAGCCAGGAGCACTCACGGGCTGATGATGACGATGGATAGCAGTCATATTGTACCGTCTGCTACCGGGGAGGGGAGAGGAGAGGATGCTGCTATTCATTGCTGCAGCATTGCGTCTACCAGCAGCATGCAGTAGACATAGGGTGACATATAAAAAAGTCAGGAAACAATTTTTTTCCCTTTTCTTTCACCGGGGGGGGGGGGGGGGGGGATAAATTGACGACATATACCCTGAAACACCCCGGACAATGTGTTTGACCCTACAGGCATTGGGAGCTCAGCCAAGAATGCAAATGCTTTTCGGAGACTGCGGGGACTGTGGGATAGCTGGAGTCCTCAGTCCCCCTTCCCTTCCTCCATGATCGTCCATTTGATTCTTTGGCTTTCCGTTACGCTTGTCATACAGCACTGTGGTGTGGCCTCTGTCTATCATAGCCTGGAGATTTTTTCAAATGCTTTCTCATTTCGTCTTCTTGTAACGGAGTTGTGATAGAACAGATTTGTCTCCCCATACAGCGATCAGATCCAGTATCTCCCGTACGGCCCATGCTGGAGCTCTTTTTGGATTTGGGACTGCATCGCCACCCATGCTGATCAGAGCTCCACGCTGGGTGTAGGGAGCCGCGGAAGACAGTGTTACGGCCCAGCTAGGGTATTTTCGCTTTCTTAGCGGCCGGTCACTGTAGAACATGGCACGCCAGTTATAGCCCGCTACTAACTGGTTAGAACCAGTTTGCATGGCCCTCAGCCAAGGGGCGAACACCGCCTGTGGAAAGTCCCTGGCCTTTGGCCAAGGGACAGACACAGCCTGTGGAAAGTCCCTACTTGCTTATGTATGAGTTGTTTTTGTGTCCTGTATATATAGCTGCATGGTCCCGGTCCCGCCCTTGGACTCCATACCAGGCCGAGTTTCGATGCACTGGGTTCCCCGCCTCCGTGACAGCAACGCCAGGAGTCCCCGTTGCGGGTGTGTCACTTTGCCTTCATTGAAGCCAATAACTCATAGTGTGTGTGGGCCTCGTTCTTGCAGAGCACCCTGGGTAGGCCCGTAGCTTCCCAAGAACCTTACACCAGGCAAACAGGAAACGAAATTCAAAAGTTCGTGGGGCTTTTCCTGTTTACCTGGTCAGTGCATCCAAGTTAGGATTGCTGTCCAGAGCGGTCACAATGGTGCACCGTGGGATACCGCCCGGAGGCCAATACTGTCAATTTGTGGCCTCACTAACCCTAATCCGACATGACAATACCGATTTCAGCACTACTCCTCTCGTCGGGGAGGAGTACAGAAACCAGTTCAAAGAGCCCATTATATCGACATAAAGGGCCTCGTTATGTGGATGGGTGCACGGTTAAATCGGTGTAACGCTGCTAAAATCGGTTTAAACGCATACTGTAGACTAGGCCATGGTCTACACTACGCGTTTAAACTGAATTTAGCAGCATTACACCGATTTAACCCTGCACCCATCCACACAATGAGGCCCTTTATATCAATATAAAGGGCTCTTTATACCAATTTCTCTACTCCTCCCCGACGAGAGGAGTAGCGCTGAAATCAGTATTGCCATGTCGGATTAGGGTTAGTGTGGCCACAATTCGACGGTATTAGCCTCCGGGCGGTATCCCACAGTGCACCATTGTGACCGCTCTGGACAGCAATCCTAACTCGGATGCACTGGCCAGGTAGATAGGAAAAGCCCCACGAACTTCTGAATTTCATTTCCTGTTTGCCTAGCGTGGAGCTCTGATCAGCATGGGTGGCAATGCAGTCCCAAATCCAAAAAGAGCTCCAGCATGGACCGTACGGGAGATACTGGATCTGATCGCTGTATGGGGAGGCAAATCTGTTCTATCAGAGCTCTGTTACAGAAGACAAAATGACAAAGCATTTGAAAAAATCTCCAGGCTATGATAGACAGAGGCCACACCACAGTGCTGTGTGACAAGCGTAACGGAAAGTCAAAGAATGAAATGGACGCTCATGGAGGGAGGGAGGGGGGACTGAGGACTCCAGCTATCCCACAGTCCCCGCAGTCTCCGAAAAGCATTTGCATTCTTGGCTAAGCTCCCAATGCCTGAAGGGTCAAAAACATTTTCCCGGGTGCTTCAGGGTATATGTCGTCAATTTACACCCTTCCCACCCCAGCCCCTGAAAGAAAAGGGAAAAAAAGTTTCTTGCCTTTTTTCAATGTCACCCTATGTCTACTGCATGCTGCTGGTAGACGGGGTGCTGCAGTGCTGAACACCAGCCTCCCCTTCCCGGTGGCAGACAGTACAATATGACTGCTATCCATCGTCATCATCAGCCCATGAGTGCTCCTGGCTGGCCTCGGTGAGGTCGGCCGGGGACGCCTGGGTAAAAATGGGAATGACTCCCGGTCATTCCTGGTAGATGGTACAGAACGGCTGGTAACCATCTTCATCATAGCAACTGGAGGCTGAGCTCCATCAGCCCCCCCTGCCTTTCATGTCTAAAGAAAAGAGTCTGTACTGCCTGGACTATCGTAGCAGCGGGAGGCTGGGCTCCTCTCCCCCCCCAACACCCTTTAATGTCTTGTCTGGACTATCATAGCAGCTGGAAGCTGCCTCTCCCTCATTTTATCTCACTAAAAAGTCAGTGTTTCTTATTCTTGCATTCTTTATTACTTCATCACACAAATGGGGGGATAACTGCCACGGTAGCCCAGGAGGGTTGGGGGAGGAGGGAAGCAACGGGTGGAGTTGTTGCAGGGGCACCCCCTAGAATGGCATGCAGCTCATCATTTCTGTGGGATATCTGCAGGTCTGACACGGAGCGGCTGTGCTCTCTGGTTCTCTAGTACACTTGCCCCTTATTCTAGGGCTGACTCTATTTTTAGACAAAACATAAAGAAGGGAATGACCCAGGGAGTCATTCCCATTTTTGTCCATGCGCCCTCGACCGACCTCAGCAAGGCCAGCCAGGAGCACCCATGACAGCAGCAGACGGTACAGAACGACTGATAACCGTTATCTCATCGCCAATTTACAATGGCATGGCAGACGGTGCAATAGGGATGGTAACCATCTCTGCTACCTTGCAAAGGCAAATGAATGCTGCTCTGTAGCACTGCAGTACCGCCTCTGTCAGCAGAATCCAGTACACATACGGTGACAGTGACAAAAGGCAAAACGGGCTCCATGGTTGCCATGCTTTGGCGTCTGCCAGGGCAATCCAGGGAAAAAAGGCGCAAAATGATTGTCTGCCGTTGCTTTCATGGAGGAAGGATTGAGTGATGACATTTACCCAGAATCACCTGCGACACTGTTTTTGCACCATCATACATTGGGATCTCAACCCAGAATTCCAATGGGCGGGGGAGACTGCGGGAACTATGGGATAGCTACGGGATAGCTACCCACAGTGCAACGCTCCGGAAATTGACGCTAGCCTCAGTACATGGACGCACACCGCCAAATTAATGCCCTTAGTGTGGCCACATGCACTCGACTTTATACAATCTGTTTTACAAAACCGGTTTATGTAAAATTGGAATAATCCCATAGTGTAGACATACCCGTAGATTGTAAACTCTTTGGTACTGTCTTTTATTCTGTGTTCTTACAGCACTTAGCAGAATGAGGGACTGGCCCATGACTGGAGTTCCTAGGTATCAATATCATATTCTTATTACAGTCCTGTTAAACTCCTCACTTCAATTCCACCATGATTTTACAAATGATATTTTATGAGCTTGCAGAGTTAGCGGTAATAGGTGGGATTTTCAAAAGCACTGTGTGTTGACCTAACTCTGCTTTCACTGAAGTCAAAAAGAATTTTACCATTGACTTTAGAGGACACAGAGTTAGGTAATCATTTAGAGCTTTTGAAAAACAACCTTAATGCTTTATCCATCTGAAAGCTAGATCCCAAGATTTAGATTGCTAATAACTACAGCACTAGTTTCTAGCTCCAGAAGCAGTTCCTGAGACAGCTGCCTCTAAATTCATATAGAAATTGAAATGAGGGGAGGGAGGTGGGAAGCAAGGTAATAGTGAGAAATACTATGTCATTTAAGACCTCGTAACTTACAAGCTGTCAGGGCTAGGGACCATTGCTATGTACCACTGGGGAGCTACGACTTCCCAGTTTTCTACTTTCTGGTGCTTCCTTATGCATCAGACTCTAAAAAATGTTATTGGGTCCTCTGACAAGCAGTGCTTTCCTGGCAGGGTCCACTACTGAGTCTAATATGCCATTTGCATTCTCTTTGGAATTGCTTTGTAGTTAAAGATGATTTTAAAATTACACCTTTTGCAGAAGACTAACAATGTTTAGAATTCCCATAAAGCTCTATAAATAAATAAAATCATTTGATAGAACAGGCACAATACAGATAATTAGTTTTTTTTTTTTTTCAGAAGAAACCACAAAGGTACCTCAGGTATTCCTCAAGTGTAAAAACTAGACTGGATTGAGATTTTTATGTCTGACTCTTGTAAGGGGCAGCATGTGGCCCAGGGAAAGAGTTGTGACTGATTTGCAGTTCCTTTCTTGGTTCAAACCTTGATCTGTGAGGGGAGTGATCCGCTATTTCCCTGGACTAGAAGCAGATTACATTTCCTTTTCTGCTGGCCAGTGCATTGGGGAAGTGGAGACAAAGTTCAACCTACTCCTCACTCACCCATTCAGGGGGCATAAATACAACAGCCCCAGAGCCTGTTCACTCCACACATGACCCTTGCAGAGCACACAGAAGAAGATGCAAGAAGATGAGGAACCTCACTTCCCTTTACTCCCCACACAGAGCAGTGGCAATTTTGGGCTGAATAAGATACCCCAAGTAGATTAAGGAAAACAATAATTTATGTTGTTTTGACAAGTAGATTGAACACAAAGTATAACAATAAGAAATATGCACATTTGAACATAAACATTTGCAAACTCCTAATTTACACATGTGAATACCTGATGTGTACACAGACTGGGTATTTGTACACACATATATTTGGTCAAATATCAGGATTAGTGAACATAAATTAGACACGTGCACTTGAATTTGGAAATTCTATGTATTTAAATATTTTATGAAAATATAACACACCTAATCTTAGTAAAAATATATCTAAAATAAAGCTCCTTCCAAAACTTTTCCCTGACACTTTGTATGATTCATACAAATTAGTCCAAAATCAGACACTGTTTCAATAAAAGAGGGTGGATGATTTTAGAGAATAAAATTCTAAAAGTAGAATATTTTAGTCATATGAAGAATCATTTTAAAAGTGTGTTTTTATATCTAAATTTTAAAAATGTCTATTGTGAAGCCTTTCCATAAAGTTTTGGTAACTATGTAAAATTCATAGATTAAATGCTCCAGTCATCTATGATATTTCCAGCCTTCATTTTCAAATGAACCTAAATATTTGCATTCAAAAACTGTATACAGTTCTGAACAACAATCGGGAGAAACTTCTTTCTTTTGTAGTGTATTTCAAGAGTTTATTTAAAAGTAGAATGGGCAGTGAATCTAAAGCCTCAATCCAAGTTTAGAGTTAAATTGGCATGAACTCTGGGAGATGGTTCTAGGGAGAACAGCTGTAAACTGTTGAGTACACTGAGCCTTAGCAGGCATTGACTCGGACCCCAGGTGGGAGTGTGGGGGGTTTAATGACAGTTTATACATAGTGACATAATGTTTCATGGTTTCTCTCTTTAAGTTCAGTTTTTCTAGTTTAAAGAGTTCAGCATAACCTCTTTAATTCTCTCACTGCAGATTGCTTACTCTGCTAATTAGTAGAGTTCAGCAAGCAAGCACACAATTATAAAAATAAAATAGAATGGATCATAAAATGTACTTTGTTAATTTATGTTTAACAAGCAAAGCTGAGTTTTAATTATTATGATAATACTTCATAGTACACTAATAAATGTACTGTTGTATTTAGTAACAGTAATAAAATCTTAGCAATATCAAACCACAGTGCAACTCTCTCCTATTAAATCTTTGTAGAAAAATGAGACAAGACTGCTGGATTTTGCATGTCTGAGAATCATCAAGTTGCAGATTAGCTAAATTAGAATAAGAATGGAAACTGTTCTAATTATAATTCAAATTTCATTATCTGATTTAGAGGGATGGAAAAAGAAGCACCCAAAATTCCTACTGCCATTTTTAAAGAATAAGATTTTTGACTTACACAGGGTTCTTCATTCTACTCCTGCCAAAAAGTGACCTCTGCAATGGATTGAATGCCTAGCTTCTACTGTTTTATGATTATGGACCATGATGATCATACTTGACAAACTGCTTCAGAAGATACAAGTGATCTTTTTGCCTTCGATACAGAAACTAATCTAGTAAATCTAGTAAAATGTGCAATGATAGAGTCATAGAATCATAGAAATGTACGGTTGAAAGGGACCTCGAGAAACCATCAATTCCAGCCCCAGGCGCTGTGGCAGCATCAAGTAAACCTAGACCATCCCTGACAGGTGTTTGTCTAACCTGATCTTTAAAACCTGCAATGATGGGGATTTGACAACTTCCCTTAGAAGCCTGTTCCCGAGCTTAACTACCCTTATAGTTGGAAAGTTTTCTCTAGTATCTAACCTAAATCTAACTTGCTGCAGATTAAGCTCATTACTTCTTGTCCTACACTCAGTGGACTTAGAGAACAATTGATCACTATGCTCTTAATAGCAGCCCTTAACATATCTGAAGACTGTTATCAAGTCCTCCCCCAAATCTTCTTTTCCAAGACTAAACGTATTTAGTTTTTTTTAGTCTTTCCTCAGAGATCAGATTTTCTAAACCTTTTATCATTTTTGTTGCTTTCATCTGGAATCTCTCTCCAATCTGCCTATATCTTTCTTAAAGTGACATGCGGAACTGGACACAGTACTCCAGTAGAGGCCTCCCCATTCCTGAGTAGATTAAGACAGTCACCTCCTGTGTCTTAAATATGACATTCCTGTTAATGAATCCCAGAATGACATTAGCCTTTTTTGCAGCTGCATTGCATGGTTAGGCTCATATTCAATTTATGAGCCATAAGAACGGCCATAATGGGTCAGACCAAAGGTCCATCTAGCCTAGTATCCTGTGTTCTGCCAGTTGCCAATGTTGGGTGACCAGATGACCCGATTTTATAGGGACAGTCCTGATTTTGGGGGCTTTTTCTTATATAGACACCTATCACCTCCAACCCCCATCCCAATTTTTTACACTTGTTATCTGGTCACCCTAGGCCAATGTTTACGGGAAGAGGGTAGAATGTTTACGGGAAGAGGGTAGGATTAGAAGATAAAATAAAAAAAGAGCAAGTAAAAAATCACTTAGAAAAGTTAGATGCCTGCAAGTCACCAGGGACTGATGAAATGCATCCTAGAATACTCAAGGAGTTAATAGAGGAGGTATCTGAGCCTCTAGCTATTATCTTTGGGAAATCATGGGAGACGGAGGAGATTCCAGAAGACTGGAAGGGGGCAAATATAGTGCCCATCTATAAAAAGGGAAATAAAAACACCCCAGGAAACTACAGACAAGTTAGTTTAACTTCTGTGCCAGGGAATATAATGGAGCAGGTAATTAAAGAAATCATCTGCAAACACTTGGAAGGTGGTAAGGTGATAGGGAATAGCCCGCATGGATTTGTAAAGAACAAATCGTGTCAAACTAATCTGATAACATTCTTTGATAGGATAACGAGCCTTGTGGATAAGGGAGAAGTGGTGGATGTGATATATCTAGACTTTAGTAAAGCATTTGATACGGCCTTGCATGATATTCTTATAGATAAACTAGGAAAGTACAATTTAGATGGGGCTACTATACGATGGGTGCATAACTGGCTGGATAACCGTACTCAGAGAGTAGTTATTAATGGCTCCCAATCCTGCTGGAAAGGTATAACAAGTGGGGTTCCGCAGGGGTCTGTTTTGGGACCGGCTCTGTTCAATATCTTCATCAATGATTTAGATGTTGGCATAGAAAGTACGCTTATTAAGTTTGCGGATGATACCAAACTGGGAGGGATTGCAACTGCTTTGGAGGACAGGGTCAAAATTCAAAATGATCGGGACAAATTGGAGAAATGGTCTGAGGTAAACAGGATGAAGTTCAATAAAGAGAAATGCAAAGTGCTCCACTTAGGAAGGAACAATCAGTTTCACACATACAGAATGGGAAGAGACTGTCTAGGAAGGAGTATGGCAGAAAGAGATCTAGGGGTCATAGTAGACCACAAGCTTAATATGAGTCAACAGTGTGATACTGTTGCAAAAAAAGCAAACGTGATTCTGGGATGCATTAACAGATGTGTTGTAAACAAGACACGAGAAGTCATTCTTCCGCTTTACTCTGCGCTGGTTAGGCCTCAACTGGAGTATTGTGTCCAGTTCTGGGCACCGCATTTCAAGAAAGATGTGGAAAAATTGGAGAGGGTCCAGAGAAGAGCAACAAGAATGATTAAAGATCTTGAGAACATGACCTATGAAGGAAGGCTGAAGGAATTGGGTTTGTTTAGTTTGGAAAAGAGAAGACTGAGAGGGGACATGATAGCAGTTTTCAGGTATCTAAAAGGGTGTCATCAGGAGGAGGGAGAAAACTTGTTCACCTTAGCCTCCAATGATAGAACAAGAAGCAATGGACTTAAACTGTAGCAAGGGAGATTCAGGTTGGACATTAGGAAAAAGTTCCTAACTGTCAGGGTAGTTAAACACTGGAATAGATTGCCTAGGGAAGTTGTGGAATCTCCATCTCTGGAGATATTTAAGAGTAGGTTAGATAAATATCTATTAGGGATGGTCTAGACAGTATTTGGTCCTGCCATGAGGGCAGGGGACTGGACTCGATGACCTCTCGAGGTCCCTTCCAGTCCTAGAGTCTATGAGTCTATGAGACACAGAAAAGCCCAAAGGACTAAATAAGCATGAAGACTAAATAAAGCTATCATCCCAAGAGAGGCTTGACAGAACATTATAGAATACGGACTTGTCCTGTTGCTACATCTGTTGACACATTTCTGTTGATGGAGGGCTTCGATCTGACAATCTTGCCATGTTTGCTAAAATTAAAATAATACTGCGGTAGAGTGTACCCCTGTATTCACACCCTACATACGATCGTAATAATCTTTGTATAAGACTTGCCTTGTGAGGTACCATTTGAAAACTCAAAACTTGCTGATCAGTAATATCATAATAAAATGCTTTTAGCAACATTATGTGAATGGTATGAATGAAAGCTGAAATTATGACTGAAGTGTGTTTCCCAGATAAGTCTGGGGAGGGGTTAAACCAGTTTCTCAAAGACAAAGGGCAAGCTGACTCCCCAGCCCGGTGTTAACAAAGCTGATGGGCCATCACCCATCAAATGGCAATTCTTTAGCAAGTAAGGTGGGTGGAGAAAGACAGCTGCTTCTTAGCAAAGAAACAGCATGAGGTCACCTTTCTCCACCAAAACCCCTGTCTCTTGGGCTCTGTCTATGCTAGCAGTTTTGTTGAAAAACTTTAATTAGGCATGGGTGTGAAAAAAACACACACCCCGACTGACATAAGTTTCATCGACAAAAGCACTGGTGTGGACAGTGCTGTGTTGGCAGGAGGTGCTCTCCTGCCGACATAGCTACTGCCATTCATTGGGGTATACAATAAACTTGTATTGTTTTATCTAATCCACTGTGTTTAAGTTAAATTGTCTGGGTAACTTCATTTATGATAACTGGTGTATATGATTCCTTTCAAGGACTAAAGGACTTCATAGTTTTGGACCGTCTAGGAAAGAGCTGGGCATACATTTCTGGGGGGAAATCCATAGGGTGACCAGACAGCAAATGTGAAAAATCGAGATGGGGGTGGGTATAATTGGAGCCCATATAAGAAAAAGATCCAAAAATCAGGACTGTCCCTATAAAATCAGTACATTTGGTCACCCTAGAAATCCAGGACTTTGTGTGTTGGGGTCACCCTGCAGTATAACCAAGACTAGTGAGAGCCATAGTGTGAGCCAAGTGTGGCTGGCAGGCTGCAGTTACACACAGACACTCAGGGGATGGCTTGCATGCTGGAAGGCTATTTGTGAGTGCGCCAGATGACAGTTACTACCAGCAAGGTGTTGTAAGGCACCCAAGGTGGCAGGGCAGGGGTGACAGTCCTTCACTGGTCTGGATAGCATCATGGTATGTCACAAATACCATTTATCCAAATCCTAGAAATTTCAGTTTCCCAAAAAGGTAGATTGAATTTAAAAAAAGTTGTCAGAATTCACTACTATTGTTGATAATATCGAGTATAGTTGGCTTCTTAGTAGTTCTTCAGTTAGAATTTTTTGTACATGAGCATTTCAGAAATATTCCATTTTTTTACATTTAAGAAAGATTTCCAAAAGATGGTTATCCAAAGATTCACTATATAGCAACATTTACAACTTTGGTATTTTTCACAAGCTCCTCAATTACCTATTCATGTTCTGAAGGCTGCAGTTACAAATGCTCCAGTAAATAGTCTGATGGTTACAGACACCTGTATTCTAAGTAATTTCTATGTGCTGAGTTTTTAGAAAAGTGCTGCGGGTGCTGTGATATGCAACATAAATATTCCACAAAATATTGTATTTGCATTCAGGTACTGACAGACATTAATCTCAAATCCTTTATACCCTCCAACACAATAAAAATGTGGAACAGAATTCCTATGATTTTTATCAGCTAGAAATCAGATATGGATTATGAGCTTTTCAAATAAAACAGTCGCTTTTAGCTATCCACACAGGAGAAGAAAACACGTTAGCAGGTCTCCTATAACAGCTTAACCTTTGGGAAGAACCCTTCTTTAAAATCACCTCTATAACGTTATTAAGATTTTATGCAATGCTGTTTTGCTTGAGTGGATTTGTGTCACACTGATAAAGGAAAATTTAGTTTGTGTTCTGCACATTAATATACTGTAAAAGTAGATGTTTATAGAAAAGCAAAGGCTGGAGGAAGTTGTCAAATTAATAGCAAAAATAAGACAAAAAGTTCTTCATTAACAGGCTCATTTGTCTTAGATCTGGAAATCCTTGGTGTCAACAAGATTTTTAGATTTTAATTTTATTTAATGCTCAGAAACATCAAGTCTGCAACAATTACTATGTGATATAATATAGAAGAAGTTGTATCCTGGAGTTAATTTGGAACTAGAATGCTTTTAGAGAGAGCGATATTTTAATAATAGACTTCCTGTCACATAAAATTAATCCTTGATAATCTGCTTCAAAAATCCACACATGCCTCTGCATTGGCATCCATCTCCCTTTCTACCAAAATCCTTGAGAGACTATATTCAAACTTTGAATACTGCCTCTTGGACAAAACCTGAAAAATCTAGATATGAACAGCTTTAGAATGTGGATGCACTATTAAACTATTTGTCACAAACTGTCAATGTTCAGTGCAGCATTCAACAGCATTTAAACAAAGTTACAGCACTAATTGCTTCAGCTTAGCCTTCAAGAGTCTCTGGACTGAGAGTGATAAGGACCAATGAACTTCGGCTTCAGACAATTCTCTAAAGCTTTCAAACACTTCTAAATTGCAGAAATAAATACTGTTGACTAATGTTCCCATAATTTTATATTTAGTGAAAGATAAGTGCAAGAACTTCAAACATCACTATTGAAAAGTCACCCTTTCTAAGAAGAGATATTAAATATTTATTCCTACTCAGCTTGCTCCATGCACATGTCTATGGCAGGATCATCAGTTCCAGGGTGTGAATACTTTGATTTTAAAACTACAGTTTTTCAGAATTGTTGCAACTGTTAGACCGTTTGGCAAAGAAAACAATATTATACTAAATGGAATCTGACATTGGACTAAATTGAATCCATGACAACAGACAGTTTGCAGCAATGTTAATCATTATTCATCAATAAAATTTAATATGAAAATGAAGGTTAAGTACCAGTATCTGGAGTCCTTTGAGATGAGACTCTGCATATCATACTTGCAGGATCAAAGCACCTGCACACAGTGTGCCATCAGAATCTTTGGGGAGCAATGTCCACTGGGACCACTTACCCCTCCTTGCCCATCCCCACAGGGTTAAAAACTGAGACGTGGTCTCAAGCACCATTTAGTTCCTCTAATCATCAAAGGTGTGGCAAATCTAGATAGCACACTGTGTCCTCCATGCGTCTCTCCACCCATTTTCTGACCTGTGGGGAGCGCTCTGTTTGTAGCCAGTCAGCATTTCTTAAGAAAAAGAAAAGGATGGCACCCATCCAATGTGGAAATCATCTTCTCTGGCAAAGGCATGAGGGCGGACTTACACCCTTACTGTGGGGTGGGAGAGAGGCTCTCCACGCCCTGGTGATTATGTCTGGCAGTCTGGCAATTAAACTTCATCCAGGAAGAAGTCCGCTTACACACAAAAGTACAGTATTTTTTAATTTAAAGATATTTATATGTAAGCTGATCCATGACTGGCTGAGGCTAACAACAGGTTTGTTCTCTAAGACAACCAAAATATAGCAGATAAGTCATCACAATGACCCTGAATATCTATCAGGTTTATTGATCAGCATCTATCATATAAGATTACTGATCCAAATTATTTGGCCTGACTCCATTCCGACTCGGGAAATTCCGAGATGGTATACCACCTTCTGGGGATTCCCCTGTGAGTCCCGACCAGTTATAGAACTTGCATAACTATCTTTTTTGCCAGGTTCTTTCCTCTGCAACCCCTGGTGTAAAGGACTAATAAAAGCTGTGGAGGGCCATGTTGGGGTGGAATTGCAGTGCATAGGCAATCGAGCAATCCATGGCTGGCAGGCATAAATTAGAGCAGCGTGAGTCTGCCCTAATCTACAGAGGCCAGTGTAGGACCTATTCCAGAACCAGGAAGCTGCAACTGGTTCTTTTTTGACCCCCTCAGTGCAGATAAGAATCTGGCCCATTAAATTTGCATAAATTACAATATTGATAAAAGTGCAATAGAACAGTGCCACAAAAATCTACATTTTCTACTTTGAAAATAAGATTCAATTTTTTAAAGAATCTCACACATGCGCATGCTGGAACTTTTAGGCACATATAAGATAGTACCAAGTTGAATGCGTGGATCTAGGCAGGCTGAAATTAGGCCAGAACTACATATAGCCAGTGTCTGGGCATGCACCTACATTCCAAAAGGGCAAACAGCTTTGGAATTCTGAAGAGGGTCTTCAATTCATCATCCTACTATACTGCTCACACGACACAGCTGCAGTTCAAAGCTGCAAATTCATCATCTCTCTTTGCAGCTTCCGGTAAACTTGAATATCAACTGTAACAGCGGCCATGGCAAATGTGCATGGCATAGGAAACCTGTGGCAAAGGTCTTTGAGTGGACCATAAGGCATTTCACCACATTGATGACAAAGACTGGAGAAAGACAACACTGAGGAAGAACGTTGCCATGTGCAACACTCATTGCAGGTCATTTGTACCTAATACATGAGTGTAATACAGCAGATCAAAATAGTCACGGATGCTGCTTAAAAAGACTGGGACCAGATTTTTTTTATCCAGTTCCAATAGAAACTTTTGTATAAAAGCAGTGCTGTATTTTTCTTCCTGCTCATCTACAAAATGTCAAGTGATACACGGACTTTCTGTCGAACAAAGGAAAAGAGCATCTCAAGTGCTTCAGCCAACCAATTATCTATAGAAATAACTGTGTATCATCTAAAAGTAAAGGCTTCCACAGAGAAGGCTCTATTTGAAAAACAGAGAAAGTGATGTCTTCAGAAGTAGGGCTTAATGGCATGCAAAGTTGCAATTGTTTAACTAAATATGAGGTTTTAAAATTCATTTAGTTAAACCCATGCAAAAGGTTTTGTGGAGACTAAGTATACTCATACCTGGCTTATACAAATTTAGCTCAAATCAATAAGGAACAGGTTTATGCTGAAGATGAAATAAGCCATTCTGAAACCAAAGTAAGAGTGTTTACATAAGGTTTGCAAGGGTTTTCCTTAATCAGTTTAAAAGCTGATTTAAGTTAAATTGGTAGAACTTCTGGGTGTAGATAAGGTTTTAGACTCCAAAATAAATTTACTCAGAGAAAAGGATTCCAAGATTACACACCCACCCACACCCACATCCACCCCATGATATTTCTCATTGTATCCAATGTATGGATTCCATTCCCAAATCTACTAAGTTAAATACAGTTAGAGAGTAACAATGGGAAAGAAAAGTAAAGAAGTAAAGGTTAGAAATAAAAGGTATGTTTTTAGGTGAAACTGAAAGAAGGTGTACTCATAATGGACAGCTACAGAAAGGCTATTCTAGATGCAGGAGTATCAAAGGAAAAGTCTTTGACCATTAGAACGATATTTTTCACATCTATATAATCTCTAAGTGATTTACAAACTTTACTGAATTCAACTTCTCAACATTCCTGTGAGTAGGTAAATATTATCACCCTTTTACAAATAGAAAAAGTAAATCACTGGGGAGGTGAGTAGGGAGTAGAAGCCAGATTGCCTTAGCCTTTGTCCTGAGATGCTTTCTTGCATGAACAATGGAGGGTGGAAAATCAGCCAGGAGGCCAATGGGAAGTGAGCAGTCAGTGGATTGGATAGCGGCAAGGTGACTTTACAAGCATGTAAAACAGTTCAAGGAGTAAATAAAAATGTTTTTAAGTGTTTCTGATGTCATCAGCTGTTGCAGAGAAAGCATGGATCCTTAATTTGGATCTAGACTGCTAAATGTAAGATAGGGTCAGCCACTGGGAAAACATAACAAAAACCTCAAAACAAAATAAATTCCTACAAATGGATGTGCAGGTCAGCTGTCCACTGCACTGAACTGGCCTCTCCAGCAGCAGCACTTGATCTCAGTGATTGACAGAGTGCACTACTTTCAGTGAAGTCAATTAAACACAGCAGAAGAGGAATATTGGCTCAGTGGCAGAATAATGAATAATATCACTTAATTCTTACTGTGTATAGTACTTTTCATCTTCAAAGCTCTGTGAAAACTTTAAATTGTAAGTGACATATTGATTGGACTGAGACTATCCTTCAGCTAGAAATCAAAATAAATACTGGCTGCTAAATAATACACAGAATACGAGGTGATAACTATTGAGAGCTGTGTTTTGAATTTCACCCTCTACAAGCATCCAGCAGCTTACAAGGTATATCTCACAAACTACGCAGCGACACTGCTGTCATTACATCTTAATTTATCATCTCTAATTACTTTAATAGTTTGTGTCACTAATGGCACATTGTATTTAATATAATTGCTACACTTTCATTAAAAAGGAAAAAAAATCCTTGTACCTGGTATTTATTTTCTCCAAAAATGACATAGCCACAAATCCTGATATGTGGGTTGAGTTGTATCCTGCGTCACTGTCGTAATAGGGAAAGGTGTAAAGATGTCACTTAAATTGCATTGCAGAATGAATCTGTATGAAGCTGTAAACTCTAGGGACCAGGATGTGGCCATCCCTCATATGCTTGAGTGACAGGGTAAAAGTTTGAGGACATGTCTCCCTTTTGCAGGATCATTTGCTTTCTCCATGTGGAGAATGAGAGAATTATGGGTAGTATTTTTTGTAAATATCATTTGCCCCTCACACTATCTGTTTGAGATTAAGCTGCCTGACTGCCAAGAGTTAAATCCAAAGAGTCTGTTAGGGGAGAAACCAAGAGGAAACAAAACAATGGCAAAGACAAGACATCTTAGGTAAAGGGATCCAAAGGGACTAAGATAACAATGGCTGGGCCAGCAATTGGGAAGTAGCTATCTATATGGCTCCATGGATTCACAGTTTCTAAGGCCAGAAAGGAAGATTGTGATCATCTAGTCTGACCTCCTCTATAGCACAGGCCATAGAACTTCCCCAAAACAATTTGTAGGGCAGATCTTTCAGAAAAAAAACATCCACACTTGTTTTAAAAACGGTGAGTGATGGAGAATCCACTATGACCCGTGGTAAATTGGTCCAATGATTAATTGCTCTCTCACTGTTAGGCTGACAGCATTTGATCAAAGGGGATCCTAAACCTCAAAAATGCCAACCTTGGGTGAAGTGGATTAATGCTGACATCTAAACTGACAAACACACAGGGACTTCCATTATTAAGGAGACTGACTCTACCAACCCAGAGATGGGAATAAGTTGGACCTACTTGAGCTATGGATAGACAGGTTAAGCTTGGGAAAGGAAATGTGTCTAAGACATTTTGTTGCATCAACTTATTTTTCTAAATGCTGCGTTGCTTTGGCAATTAAATACTACTTTGTTTTGAAGACACTGTTTCTGAGTCACTATAATCAGCCTCAGATCACAGCTACCCAGGGTTTACAGATGCCAAACCATCCCACCCTGTCAGACTAACATGGTTGGTAAGCAAGGGGCTGAAGTCCAGAAATGCAATCTAAGAGTGGTTTGACTACGTGGTTCCAACTAGCAAGAGTGCAGGATGCTAGGCCTGTTACCTGAGAGGTAAATTCAAGAGGGACAAAAAGGGATCAAAAGCACAGTTCTCACCCTGTAATCGTGACACAGCCTGGAGGCTATAGCTCTTGTTGAAAAAGACATCACATGGGCAAATGCAGATGGCAGAACCTATTTCTTTCAGGCAACAGACGCATTCATACCCTCACACATTTTCACCAAGCAGGTTGGTGGTGATTGGAAGTCTAATGTAGTGAATGCCAGTGAAAATGAGATAGGATCAGAAGAGGCTAAAATGGGGAAAGAGAAAGTTAAAAATTACTTGGACTAATTAGATGTCTTCAAGTCACCAGGGTCTGATGAAATGCATCCTAGAATTCTCAAGGAACTGACTGAGGAGATATCAGAGCCATTAGCGATTATCTTTGAAAAGTCATGGAAGACGGGAGAGATTCCAGAAGACTGGAAAAGGATAAATATAGTGCCAATCTATACAAAGGGAAATAAGGACAACTCAGGGAATTACAGACCAGTCATCTTAACTTCTGTACCCGGAAAGATAATGAAGCAAATTAAGCAATCAATTTTGCAAACATCTAGAAGATAATAAGGCGATAAGCAACAGTCAGCATGGATTTGTCAAAAACAAATTGTGTCAAATCAATCTGATAGCTTTCTTTGACAGGGTAACTAGCCTTGTGGATGGAGGGGAAGTGGTAGATGTGGTATATCTTGACTTTAGTGAAGCTTTTGATACTGTCTCACGTGACTCTCTCATAAATAAACTAGGGAAATGCAATCTAAATGGAGCTACTATAAGGTGGGTGCAACACTGGTTGGAAAACTGTTCCCAGAGAGTAGTTTTCAGTGGTTCATAGTCATGCTGGAAAGGCATAACCAGTGGGGTCCCACAGGGATCAGTTCTGGGTCTGGTTCTGTTCAATATCTTCATCAATGATTTAGATAATGGCATACAGAGTACACTTATAAAGTTTGCGGACGATACCAAGATGGGAGGGGTTGCAATTGGTACTTTCTCAGCACTAAGATTTCACAAATACTTTACAGCGGTTCAGTGAAGCACAACAGAGGTGGGGTAACAAGACAAAGGAAGACAGAATAGGTCAGAGAGTCACTCTCTCATAAGGAAGGGCCAGTGTCCAGTCTACACAATTAAAAGAATTTTGGAAACTGGACCTGGAGTACAAGTATGGTGGAAGAAAGGTAGAAAAATGTCCTCCAAAGGTGTGGATGAGTTATAAGACTTTGGGGGCTTATCTGGATTTCAGAACCTTTTGCAGTTTGCCTATAACTAAATTATAGATCTATAAATGACACATGACATTTTATATTAAAAAATGTTAATGCTGGATTGTTGCTGCCAAGGGAGTCACTTTTTCAGTGTGCAAGATTTAACAGACTTTAATAATAAGACATGCATAAAGACATTTGAAATCTAATTAATCTCTTGACATTTGACTAAAAGTCAAAGCAGTGGACTACAAGATGAATGGGATACTTCACCTGTGAAGGTTGATTATTATCTTTCTTTCATGAGGTGCAAATGAGTTATTAAGATCCTTCTACAAAGTTTTATTGTAGCTCTGTCCCTTTTTTAATAACTGTTCACACCTTCAGTGATTACTACGTTTTCTTAATATAGTGTTTGGTGTAATGATTGCTGTACGCTGTCATTTTGTGTTTTCCCTTTATACTTCCAGTTTTAGAGAAACTACTCCCACTCTCATTTGCCATAAAGAGCTGTTAAGGTTTATTTTAAAGCTGGCTGTGTCATTCTCGGTGGTAATAGCCTGGAACTTTCATTTCCATTTTAGTTTGTGAGATTCAACACACTCGGCAACTCCAAACACAGTGGGATAAAGTTTGGCATATGTTCCACCTAGGGCTGTCAATTAAGCACAGTTAATGCATGTGATTAATGCAAAACAAATTAAATAGATTAAAAAAAACAATCGTTATTAATCAGTTTTAATCGCACTGTTAAACAATAATAGAATATCAATTTAAATTTATTATAAATATTTAGGATGTTTTTCTACATTTTCAAATATGTTGATTTCAGTTACAACACAGAATATGAAGTGTACACTGTTGTTGCCGGTGTTGGAAAGAATTTACGTGCCAGATATGCTAAACACTTGTATGCCCCTTCACGTTTTGACTTGTAGGCTTTATAGGTTTACATTGTTTTGTTTCTGAGTGCAGTTATGTTAAAAATATTCTACATTTGTAAGCTGCATTTTCATGATAAAGAGATTGCACTACAAGACTTGTCTGAGGTGAATTGAAAAGTACAATTTCTTTTGTTTATCTTTTTACAGTGCAAATATGTGCACACTTATTTGTACACTTTGTAGTCTGTGTTGTAATTGAAATCAATATATTTGAAAATTTAGAAAAACATCCAAAAATATTTATAATAAATTTAAATAGGTATTCTATTATTGTTTAACAGCACGATTAAAACTGCAATTAATTGCAACTATATTTTTAAATCTGTGATTAATTGCAATTATTCTTTAAAATTATTTGACATTCCTAATTCCACCATATAGTGGAAACTGTGAGGGGTACGGCTGGCTCCTGTTCTGGTCCCTAGGTTACCCAGCGAGCTCAGCGGGGCCCAATGAGCTCCCTCCAAATGGTTGCGCTACCTGATTTGGCCAGGGAAACAGTGGTCTGCTACTGGAGCCTTGCAGGAGGAGCAGCATCTGCTCTTTAGGTATCACACCCACAGCTGCACTTACTCAGCTCTCATTTCCACTTCCTGATCCAGCCAGCTTCCAATCCTTGCTCCAAGCCCTGCTCATCCCTTGCTCCCAGCTCCAGCCCCCCTGCTTCATTCTGTTTTCTGACTCCTGGCTCTGACTCTTGGCTACATCTCTGACTATGATTCCAGCTTAGACTTGGACTTCTGACTCTGGTTATGACGTTCAATTTGGCCCTTCGACCCTGACTCAGGCTTCACCTTTGGACTGGTCCCTGATCCCTAGAGCTACGCTTATCATTCCCTGAACTGCCACCACAAGCACAAGGCAAGGTCCCGCTTCACCCACTAGGTAGGTCACCCATGCCCTAACAGCTGACAATAAATACTTTCTGAAGATACAGTTTACAGGTAAATATCTTTTTTGCATCAGATTAAATAAACTCTCCTCATATTCCCAATGTTGTTAACTTCAGCGGAGGAGTGAACATTTGGTAGAAAAATCTGAAACATTTTGATAAACTGTTAAATAGGGTTGCCAGGTGTCTGGTTTTCAAGCAGAACGCTCAGTCAAAAAGGGACCCTGGCAGCTCCGGCAGCATCACTGACCGGGCCATGAAAATCCTGGTCCACGGCACAGCAGGGCTATGGGAGGCTCCCTACCTGCCATCGCTCCACATGACTCCCGGAAGCAGCAGCATGTTCCTCCTCCAGCTCCTACGCCTAAAGGCAGCCAGGGGGCTCTGTGCGCTACCCCATCCACAGGTGCTACTCCCAGAGCTCCCATTGACTGGGATGGGGCAGCGTGCAGAGCTGCCTGGATGTGCCTGCACATCAGAGCCAGAACCCCGACCCCCTCCTGTGCCCCAACCCCCTGCTTCCGTCCTGATCTCCCTTCCACCCTCTGAACCCCTTGATCCCATCCAGGAGCACGCTCTGCACCCCAGTCCCCTGCCCCAGCCCGGTGAAAATGAGTAAGTAAGTGAGGGCAAGGAGAGTGAACGACGGGGAAGGGGGATGGTGTGAGCGGAGATGGGGCCTTGGAGAAGGGGCAAGGCCTCAGAGAAGGGGAAGGGTGGAGGGCAGGGCAAAAGGTGTTCAGTTTTGTGTGAGCAGAAAGTTGGCAACCCTAACTGTTAATGGAATACTGTCCTGCCAAAGAAGCTAAAGATAGAGTAAACAAATTAGTAGTTCTGGGCATATCCAAAATTGGACTTTAAACTACCTACTAGACTGATTCAATCAAGTGTTGCAGGTAGAAATCTTGCAAATTACTCCTCTATGCCCTCCCTGAAATATCAGTTTATACAAATATGATTGATCTGATATATACATAAAGGGCTTTTTCTAGTCCATCAGTCTATTCTGCAATAATCTGATTTGTTCATTTTCGAGAAGTGAAGCTACAGAATGAAGCCTTACAAACACATTTCGGCCTCTAGTAAAATGTGTCCAATTTCTTTCTATAAAAGACATGCCAGCTGATATGACAGTTATAATGAAGTATTTCCTTGCCTGTGAATGTGTCCCAAAAGACAAGAACAAGTTCCACAGTGGGCAGAAATGCTGCTACAATGAGGACAATTAAATGCTCCTGACAACCTCTAACTCACATAAAATATTCTGTAAATAAGTGACAAGGGAAACAAAGGTGCTAGAAATAAAACTGAGAGTGAAATGTTCCGCAAGATACGACAGTCTTACACACTAATGTAACTCACTTACCGTAGGTAAAGCAATTCGTTATTACTTTATTTCAGTTTATTATTGAAACTGAAATTCTAGTCAATATATTGGGTTCCAGCAGCCTTCAGAGTACAGAAGCAGGTGAGTATCTACTGTACACCTATAATGGTCAACATTTGCAAACAGTACTCAGATACTACAGTTTTTTCTAATCATCATTGTGATAATTATGTGGTGCATGTTGTGAAATGTCAACCTTTTAAAATGGTGCCAACTGTAAAATACTGTCAGAGAAAAAAGTTACTAAGTGTAACTGAGATGGCATTATCTCAAGATATTGGTTTCAAGATCTGATCACCAAGAGTTAAAGTTAATGATCGGATATGAAGAAGAATCATTAATCTATTAAGAGCCTTTTTAAAGATTAAGAATATTCTCCTTCTCAACTTCCTTTTTGTATGAGTTGTCAAGTGACATTTTTCACCTTGTTCTGCCTTGAGATTTGTATATACTTTGGCAGAGAGTAGGCTTATAAACTAAAGTTTTAAAAGACAAACACCTGATGGTTGGTACACTGAAAGAAAGAATCCTATGAGACCTCGAACAGTACCAATCTTTTAGATGAGACTTAAACATGACCAAAATACTTTTGGCTATTTGAGACCTGATTATACTTTTCACAAGAGACTGACTGTTAGTCCCTGTGTCCTTGCTGAATTCCAGCCTGGGTAATTATACTGGCCATATCATGCCGATTATTAAGCAGAACTCTCCATATATTTTAATGGAACATTCAGTCCAGTTACATATGTTATTCTCATTTTCACCTAGAAACATCACAGGGGAGCATCATTACACATCTGATGTGTACCATGACATAAAAGGCTGTAGTTCAGAGGTGAGAGATGTTACTTCATTGTAGTCTACATAAAGGATTTTGAAATCAAAGCAGCTAAAATGTAAGGCATTGTCATCAATATGAAACTGCAGAAATAATAATGAAACACGACCCATCATGCAAGATTGATTGAGGAAGGGAGGAAAAGTAACATGTAGACTGTAACCCACTCTATAATCTTCATAATCTAATACAACTCCTCTGGGAAGGAAAATGACAGTAAATTCCAAAGGCTAAAAAGTACAAAACTAATGGGAATGACTAGGATCTATGACTGATCTGCCTTCAAAAACATTGGTTTCCTGACAGCTGAAGAGAGAGAATCATAGTCAGAATAAGAAGGGGGTTTTTAGTTTCTAGTGTTTGAACTGTTAAAAAAACAAATTCAATAACTTCCTGTGAGGCATCATTTGAACATAAATAAAGATAAAAGAAGCAAAACAAAGGTATCTTTAGGGCATAATTTATAATATGTTTATGAGTGATCCCCTTGGAATTATGAATTTACTTTAACACAAAAGGGAGCATCAGCAGTATAACTTTTCAGGACTGACTTCATAATCAGAGCCTCATATAATGTTCAGTGTGTATATAGAGCTTTTCATTTTCAAAGCACTAAGTACATTAACTTATCAATTCTCACACTACTGTGGGGAAGCAAGAGAACATTAACTACCTGTTATGCTCTATCCCACTATTACTGCCCCATGGACCAAAATACTTCAAGAGCACAGGGAGCTCTACTTGTCTTGGCTAGGGAGCTGAAACCGTGGAATAAGAATCCTCTAGGGTAGGATCTTTAAAGAACTATAAAATGCCCTATTTTACAGATGGGAAAACTGAAATTGAGAGAGACTCTCTCAAGGTCACAGACAGAATATTATCTCCTAGACTACTAGATCATATCCTGCTCTGTGTATAAAGACAAAAATCAGGAACTTGAGATAGCGCCATACAAATTTTAAAATGTCTTTATGCAACAGGAAAGAATTCTAAAATTATTGTGGGTGTGATACATGGCCAGAAAGGGTTAAGCGTCTGCAGGATAAATGATTCAAATTCAAACCTTAAAGACGTATGGGAAGATGTCGTCTGTGTTTTTGTGTATTTACATATATATGGGTAGTGGTCAACAATGTAATCAACAGTCCCTTTCTGTGCTGTATTCTGTTAATTCAGAGATCCAAAAACCATCCTGGCATTTAAATGAACTGTAAACATGGGATATCGCTGTATTCATCTCTTTTTGAAGTGTATAGTAAATCACCTGTGAATGATGGAAAAACAGGCATTTGCCTTAAGTTAGTCTGTGTGAATAATCAACTACAATGCGTTGGAAATGAGGGCCTATTGTTCCCCAAGGGACTCCAACCTGTCAAAGAAGGCCTGACTTGTATAAAAGATGTTTGGGTCCCAATCCTTTTTACCTCAGATCTGCTTGAGGTTTCATGCCAGGGAAGCCTAAGTCACAAGGACTGAGATCCCAGTTCTGACTGGACCACCCTGAAATATAAACAATGGACTATAACCTATGGACTATTTCTGAAAGAACTCTTTGCAACTACAATGCTCATCATCTCTGCTAGGAATCTGAAACTCAAGAATTGAACTCATGTCTGTATGTATAGTGATATTTTAACCATACTCTCTCTCCTTTTTTAATAAATTTTAGTTTAGTTAATAAGAATTGGCTGTAAGTATGTTTTTGGAATATTCATTAACCTGGGAGGTAATGTGTCTGATCTTTTGGGACTGGTAGAAACTTTTCTTTTTTATATGATGAAATCAGATTTTTGGTAATCTTCATCATTCCTGACTTGGGTATCTGGGGGGAGGTCTGAGGCTGGGTTACTTTGAGAGAACTGGGTTGTTGGCTTCTGGGCAACTAGTTAGGTAACAAAGAAGCTGTTTTGTGCTGTCTTGTTAAATCTAAATATTAAAATATCCACCAGCTTTGGGCATTGTCTGCCCCATTCTTTGCAGTTCACCCTAATTGAGTGATCGCAGCTGGTTCTCCCAGGACCCTGGTTACAGTGGGAAATGAGAAAAGGTAACCAAGTCCTCTGTTTTGCTTTGGGACAGCTTTCTTCCCACCTTCACTTGGACAGTAGAACTTTCAGGTCCATCATTACCAGATCAGTATTTCTGTAATTATTTTATATACTTGGGTTTCAGAAGTTGTGAACTTTAGGATTAGGCCCTCAATCAATAAGACACTGGCTATGCTTCAGGTATTTAGTACCTGAAGATAGTCTCAGCACCCTTAGGAACTGGCTAAGACAGAGAAATGGTTTCTGGTTGCTGTGAAGTACATCCAGGTAAAGGCACTGAAATGCAGTGAGCCCCAACTAGTCATACCCAATCCCAATTGGGACTCCCCCTTCTCCAAGCCTGTCCTCTCCATGTCACACTTGCCTTCAATAACATTTCTAGCCCAATTCCTCAAGCCACAAACTACCCTGAGCGATGAGACACAAAGTAGATTAGAGGAGGGAAAGAGCTAGCACATTGCCAAGTAATGTGAAAAGTAAATGAGAGTGGAACCCAGCAGACTACACGGAGAAAGGCAGGGGCATGATGCTTGCTGGGAAGTCCTAACGTAATTTAAATGTATTATTTTGTATTTTTTTTTAAAAGGCAAAGTCTTTCAAAGAATTACGAACTATGTATGACCAGTGGTGAGCTAGAGCCGGTCGTGTGAACCGGTTGTTACATTTTGAAGCAGTTTTAGAACTGCTTGTTAACTCACTTCCCTGCGAGAAGGGGGTGCTGCAGCTTTGATGGGCTCTGGCTGGGAAGTGTCTAATTCCTCCCCCGGCCGCCAGAGGTGCTGCGCTGTGGGATCCATGTATCAGAAGGGTAGCCGTGTTAGTCTGGATCTGTAAAAGCAGCAAAGAATCCTGTGGCACCTTATAGACGAACAGACGTTTTGGAGCATGTGAGCCGCCACCTGGCCCTGTTGCTGCTGCTGCTCCCCCGACCCCTGGCCCTGGGGCTCCCACTGCTGCCTGGTGGGTCCCCAGCCCCTGTCTCCAGCCAGCCCCTGCTGCACCCCCTCCCCTGCCCGCACCAGCCCCACACCCCCTGCCCTGCCTACAGCCAGTCCCACACCTCCTGCCTGCACCAGCCCCACACCCCCTGCCCTGCCCGCAGCCAGCCCCTGCCACAACCCCTGCCCTGTCTCCAGCCAATCCCTGCCGCACTCCACTGCCTGAAGCCAGCCAGCCTTGCACTCCTCTGTCTCCAGCCAACCCTGTCACACTCCCCTGCAGTCCTGCCCAAAGCCAGCCAGCCCCGCACCCCCTGCCCTGCCCACAGCCAGCCCGTCACACCCTCTGCCCTGCCCGCAGCGAGCCCGTCGCACCCTCTGCCCTGCCCGCAGCAAGCCCGTCGCACCCTCTGCCCTGCCCGCAGCCAGCCCCTGCCGCATCCCCTGCCCGCAGCCAGCTCCTGCCGCACCCCCTGCCCTGCCCGCAGCCAACCAGCCCCACACTCCTCTGTCTCCAGCCCTGCCAACCTCTGCCACACTCCCCTGTGTCCCTGCCCAAAGCCAGCCAGCCATGCACACCCCTGCCCTGCCTCCAGCCAACCCCACACCCTCTTGTCTCCAGCCAGCTCCGCACCCCCTGCCCTGCCTCCAGCCAGCCCGACGTCCCCGTCTCCAGCCAGCTCCGCACCTTATGCCCTGCCCATAGCCAGCCCCGCACTCCCTTGCCTCCAGCCAACCCCGCACCCCCTTGCCTCCAGCCAACCCCGCACCCCCTGCCCTGCCTCCAGCCAGCCCGACGTCCCCATCTCCAGCCAGCTCCGCACCTTATGCCCTGCCCATAGCCAGCCCCGCACTCCCTTGCCTCCAGCCAACCCCGCACCCCCTTGCCTCCAGCCAACCCCGCACCCTCCTGTCTCCAGCGAACTCCACACCCCCTGCCTTGGCCGCAGCCAGCCCCACACCCCCTGCCTCCAGCTAGCCCTGCCCCACACTCCTGTCTGCAGCCAGCCCCACGTCCACTGGTGCCCTGCAGTTCCCAGGGCAGTAACCCTGCACACCTGCTTCAATGAGGGGGGCAGGGAGTAGTTGGGACCCACTCATGTGCACACCCTAGGGTGACCAGACAGCAAGTGTGAAAAATTGGGATGGGGTGGGGGGTAATAGGAGCCTATATAAGAGAAAGACCCCAAAATTGGGACTGTCTCTATAAAGTTGACCCATCTGGTCACCCTAGCACACCCCCAGGGAGTGGCGGGGACTCACACATGTGAAACAGAGCTCATTTCTAGTTCAGGTCCATCTTTTTAAAAAAGAACTTTAGGTCAGGTTAACATACATCCGTATTTTCCTAGAAAAGTCAGGCTTTTTGGTTCTTAAATTGCCGTCCGGGAGGAATTTTTAAAATTCCCTCCTGGGAAAATATGGGCATATGGTAACCCTATTGGTACAAAAAATACATACTGTGCCACCTTCCTTATATCAGAACTTTTTATAGGGAACCAGTTGTTAAGATTTTGGCATCTCATCACTGCATATGACTAATAAAAAAACATAAAAAACAAAAACAAAATGTTAAACAGCTCATATATAGGTTTTCTGATCTGTACATACCTATTTAAATGATTTCGTTCTTAGGTATGTGGAAATCAACAATGTTTATCAAGAAATTAGGGTGCCCTTTTGAGTCTAATGAGGAAATACATATAGTGAGGAGTTTATTTAAAAATATTTTCCAGATGTTGTGAATTATAATTTATGTGATTCCATAATTTAGGCTGTAATACTGTTAATACAAAAAGCTGTATTAAAAATTATGAAAAGATCAGTGCATATGTACTAGCGAGTAGTCAGATTTAAAGTGTTAATGAAATTAATTTTAAAATTAAACAGAACAGAAGGGCTTTCTCTGTATTAGGAGTAACCTGTTTACATGCAACATTTCAATTAAGTACATGTCCTAAACTGATAAAAATACTATTAGCACCAGGATTTTAATATTTGAATTACTTATAAATGTTTAAGGTCAGGAGGGGCCATTTTGAAACCATCCGAGCTCCTGTACAAGATAGGTCCTTAGAACCTCACCCAGTAATTTCTGCATCCAGCCTGTGAACCCATAACTTCTGTTTGAAGTTCTAATATATCATTATTATTTACACAGCAGTCTGTATATGCCTGAAGCTCTATACAACACACAAAAGAAAGAACTTGTTCCAAACAGTTTACAGTCAAATTCACAGAATTAGGATAACACAAGTGACAACTATTCAGGTGCAGTGTTGCAGATTTTGTCTTGTTGGCCTGTTAATGTTTCCTTACTCACAAAGCCAACTATTACTAGGTACTATTGGTAATAAGTAATTAAAAACGGTCTATGCTAGCAAAATGCAAAATTCATAGATAAACTTTCAAACAAATGTATTCTCATTTCAACAACAGAAAATTTCTCACTACATCTTGTAAACTGAAGCCAAATTCTCTATTTCAATACATTTTATTATTGAATCTGCCTTTTATTTAGATGTGTAATGATTTTCATATTTAGAATCACTGAAGTCAATGGGGATCGTCTTGGGTGCATCAGGCGGCCCATACACATGACAATGTAGGATTGGGACATTAATTAGTAAGAAAGAAGTTTATAGTCATAGTGACTGGCTCTTTCACAGGTGTAAGTAGGAAGGCAGGGAGAATACAAGGAGACTCCCTTCTTCCTGCATGCTCCAGGTGTGCAAGGACCAGATAAAATCAAAGTTCATGTGCTCTGGGCTCTGTACCACCCTTACACAAAGTTGTGCCTTAAAGGTACAATTTAGATTTCACTTAGTCACTTCTTTAGGAACTGTCAGCTACAGTACATAATTAAGTACACTAAGAAGAAAAGCTCATGCTACGATACACAAGTAGGCAAATATTTGGAGTGAGAAGGATGCCAAATATAAGAAACACATACCTTGTTCATAAAGTAAAGTCATGTTTGTATTTTTGTGGGCAACCAGATTATTCAGTAATGCAATTACACTCTGCATGGTATTACCCAGCACACTGTCCTGGTGCTCCTGTAATACAAATAAAATTAAACAACAAATAAAACATCTTCCAATACATTTTCTTATTTCAAGTTTAACAGTAGACTATTTCTTGCAAAATCTAATGGGAAATATTATCCAATTCCTTTAAAATTTAACTTAATGATTATAGCACAGTGACAATTACAGTACCATGACCTCTTACAAAGGTTGTTTAAGAGACTATTACCTGCACTAAAACCTCAGATCTGAACTTCACATGGGCCATTTTGTCATAGATGAGTTGGAAAAAAAAACCTGGACAACCCTGAACTTTTACATTTGGATTAGAACTTTACCAACCTCTAATCACCTCGTATTCAGAACTGATGTATATTTTCACTGCATTACATTTCTCTTACAGACTATTCTCATTTTATTCAGCTTTAGTTTTAGGTGCCACAGAAAGCCATGAGATTCTTTTGTTATTTTGTGACTAAATACACCAGGGGGCAAGATTTTTCATAAATGTAATATTAAGGTTAATATTAGGGCTGTCAAGCGATTAATCGCGATTAATTGTGCTGTTAAACAATAATAGACTACCATTTATATACATATTTTTGGATGTTTTCTGCATTTTCAAATATATTGATTTCAGTTACAACATGGAATACAAAGTGTACAGTGCTCACTTTATTTTTTATTATAAATATTTGCACTGTAAAAATAAAATAGTATTTTTCAATTTACTTAATACAAGTACTGTACTGCAATATCTTTATTATGAAAGTTGAACTTACAAATGTAGAATTATGCACCAAAAATAACTGCATTCAAAAATAAAACAATGTAAAACTTTAGAGCCTACAAGTCCACTCAGTCCTATTTCTTGGTCAGCCAATCGCTCAGACAAACAAGTTTGATTACATTTGCAGGAGATAATGCTGCCTGCTTCTTGTTTACAATATCATCTGAAAGTGAGAACAGGTGTTCACATGACATTGTGCCAGATGTGCTAAAGCTTCATATATCCCTTCATGCTTCAACCAATATTCCAGAGGACATGAGTCCATGCTGATGATGGGTTGTGTCTGATAACGATCCAAAGCAGTGCATGTTCATTTTTATCATCTGAGTCAGATGCCACCAGTCGATTTTCTTTTTTGGTGGATCAAGTTCTATAGTTTCTGCACTGGAGTGCTGCTCTTTTAAGACTTTTGAAAGCATGCTCCACACCTCATCCCTCTCAGATTTTGGAAGGCACTTCAGATTCTTAAATCTTGGGTCACATTCTGTAGCTATCTTTAGAAATCTCACATTGTTATCTTCTCTTTGCGTTTTGTCAACTCTACAGTGAAAGTGTTCTTAAAACAAACAACATGCTGTGTCATCATCTGAAACTGCTATAACGTGAAATATATGACAGAATGCGGGTAAAACACAGAGCAGGAGACATACAATTCTCCCCCAAGGAGTTCAGTCACCAATTTAATTAACATATTATTTTTTTTTACCAGGTGTCATCAGCATGGAAGCATGTCCTCTGGAATGGTGGCCAAAACATGAAGGGGCATACGAAAGTTTAGGATATCTGGCACATAAATATCTTACAACGCTGGCTACAAAAATGCCATGAGAATGTCTGTTCTCACTTTCAGATGACATTGTAAATAAGAAGTGGGTAGCATTATCTCCCGTAAATGTAAACAAACTTGTTTCTCTTAGCAATTGGCCGAACAGGAAGTAGGACCAAGTGGACTTGCAGGCTCTAAAGTTCTGCATTATTTTGCTTTTGAGTGTAGTTATGTAACAAAAAAAATCTACACTTTTGATTGTGCTTTCACGATGAAGAGATTGCATTATGGTACTTTACTCCTGAGGGAAATTCTGCGCCACTGCATCTGCACAGAATTCATGTTGCCCAGTTTTCTTTGCTTCCCTGAAGAAAGACTTTCTGACAGGGAAGCAAAGGGAAGCTGCAAGAGCAGTCACACATCACTCTCTGCCAGCACAGGTACTACGTTTCAGGCACCGAGAGCAGCTGGCGGAGAGGTAAATCACCACGGGGCTGGGGACACCCCAGCCAGTGGCTCCTACCCTGAGATGGGATCAGCTGCCAGTCCTGGCTAGGCTGGAGGCAGGAGAGGATGGAACTTCCTTTTCCTCTGCAAGGAATGGCTGGGGCTGCGTCAGACTCACCCCCAAAAACCTCTCCCAGCTGCAGGAAGCTCATCATCCTCCCCTGCTTCCTCCCCCATCACTCCTCAGCTGTGGGGGGAGGGGTCACTGTATGGGATCCCTGCACGCAAATCTCCATTCTGATGCCCCACTCTGAGCCCCCACATCCTGACCCCAACACCACTGAACCCCAACTAGCTGCACCCAGACCCCCACCCCACCAAGCCCCACTCCTCCAGCACCCAGACACGCCTGCTGAGCCCCAGCCACCTTCACCTGGAAGCCCCTGCAGAGTTCCATTACCCCTGCACCTGGAACCTCCCTAAGGAGCCTCTATGTATCCAGATTCCCCCATTCCTAAATCCCCCACTGAGCTGCCTGCACTCAGATTGTCCCACACAGAATCCTCCCACCCCACTCCTGGATCCCCCCAGAATGAGTCCCTCCATACTTGGAGCCTGCCTCTTTGAGCCTGCCTGCCCCACATCTGGTGCACCTGGAGCAGAGGGGCAGGGTCCCAGGGTGTTTCTGGGGCAGGCTCAGGCCTTGTTGTGTGTCAGGGTCGGGTGCAGCCTCACCACTGAGTCCGTGTCCTTGAGTTGGGAGGCTGCAGGGTGATCTTCCACCTTCATGCAGCCAGTGGCCTGTGCTCCCCACTGCCATGCTGGAGCCTCTGCATTTGTTTACTGACAAATAAAACTTGCAGAATTTTGAATAATTTTAAAATATTGTGCACAGCATTTTCAATTTTTTGGCGCAGAATGCCACCAGAAGTAGGTACTTGTATGAGGTGAACTGAAAACCACTATTTCTTTTATCATTTTTACAATGCAAATATTTTTAATAAAAATAAAGTGAACACTGTACACTTTGTATCCTGTGTTGTAACTGAAATCAATATATTTGAAAATGTACAAAACCATCCAAAATATTTAATACGTTTAAATTGGTATTCTATTGTTTAACAGTGCAATTAAAACAGCGATTAATCGTGACTAATTTTTTTTTTAGTTAAATGCGTGAGTTAACTGCGATTGACAGTCCTAGTTAATATATAATATATGGAGGACACCCATATTTACACATATAGCTTCATGATTCTCAGTGAGGCTCATTGTTGACAGATTGTTTCAGTGAAGTGACAGAATATTCTATATTGCTAAATTCAAGATGTTCTTGATCACAAGAAAAATGTTTTGTCTCTACTGTCCTTAAAAATATGCTGTAATCAAACTGAAAGGTGTGAAAAATTGTGGTGTGATCAGTAATTATTAGCTTGACAACTAGAAACAAGTACAGGAACACTATGAGCTTGTGACAAGGGTGGTGTCAAATCTGTGCCAAATATAAATACAATTAAAATATTTTAAATCTCAGTTGGGATGTTCAAAAAACAGTGGATTGAATGTGTGCTCAAATGGGAATTATTTCTGAAACTCTGGCTACAGTGTCTTTAGTATACAGATGACATGCAGCAACATTTCTTCTTTCTACCAGAAATGGATGATGCGGGGTCAGTTTTTGCTTGCTTCCTAGCGTTAGGATTTGCATAAAAGCAAACTAGCTGAATCTTAATTTGTACAAATCTGAAATAATGACAGTGGGTTAGAGGCAGGGAAAGGATTTCAAGAGTATGGTGAAAATGACTTCAGATCCCACTAAATACAGGGTTTAGCCATGCAATTTGCAACTTGATGCTCTAAAACAGTGGTTCTCAAACTTTTGTACTGGTGACCCCTTTCACATAGCAAGCCTCTGAGTGCAACCCCTCTCATTAATTAAAAACACTTTAAATATATTTAACACCATTATAAATGCAGGAGACAAAGCGGGATTTGGGGTGGAGGCTGACAGCTCGCGACCCCCCATGTAATAACCCCACAACCCCCGAGGGGTCCCACTCCCCCAATATGAGAACCCCTGCTCTAAGACCACAGTCTTTCTCTGGAATCCCAGCTTGTTCTAGGGGCCAAGAGCAACTTAATCTCAGCTACCTCCTCTGAATAGACAACTGTGACTTTCTCTCTCAGGTCTGCTATTACCACAATAATGGCAATATGTCCTACTTTGGGATATTCTTGATGACCACTCAGATGTTACAGATGGTACTGAATACAACTGATTGACTGTTAGCTAGTAACAGTCACAAGGAATATGTTACTGCTTTTCTTAAAATAGTTCCTTCCTATTCAAATTCTGGGTGCAATTCAAGTTGTTGTCTCATATCTATAAAGCCCTGAATGGTTTGGGTCCCCACTATTAGAGAGACAACCTCTCTTTCCACATATTACCATCACAGCATTTGAGATAAGGTAGAGCATTTGAGAGCCTAGATGTAATCTTCATGTGGTTAGTAGCTGGGAATTCTTAGTGGGGGTCTCTTGACTGTAGAACTGATTTTCCTCAAGGGTCTGCTTGACTTTAGGATACAATGCAAAGCCTAAAATATAGGCTGATATATTTAAATACAATGTTGGAAAGTATAAATGTAAACTCATTTAAAAAAATAAAGTAACCAAAACAGAAAAATGATGTCATATGGCAATGCTACTGAAAAGCAATTTTGAAATATATTCTTAGGAGGACTTCAAGTTTTCAGATAAGCATTACTAATACATCAACAAGATACATGTTCATCTGATAGCCATGCTTGGAGAACAATTAATAAACACCAAGAAGATATACTTTATTCACAACAAAATTAACTGATGATATATTCTGTAGAAAACCAGTTCCTAAGAGAAACAAAAATGCAAAGCTAGTAAAAAGATCACTGTTTATGACAAAATGACAGATGACACTCGGTGTCAAGTACTTTCTGTGGAAGTATAATAAATTTATCATTCTGAGACCAAAGCACTATATATTTGATGTAAATATCTTGTAATCAACTTCACCTTTTTAAATATACACCTCTACCCCGATATAATGCTGTCCTTGGGAGCCAAAAATATCTTACCACATTATAGGTGAATCTGTGTTTTTTCAAACTTGCTTTGATCTGCCAGAGCGATGCTTTACCGTGTTATATCCAAATTCGTGTTATATCGAGTCGCGCTATATCAGGGTAGAGGTGTACAATTGTAACAGAGAACTTGGTACTTATGCAGCATTGCAATCTTTTGCATCCACAAAGTTAGTAGCACTTAAATTAAGCCATATTTCTTAAAATGGAAATCAATCAACTGTGTTATATAACTCTCTAAAGAAAGATTGTTGCACAGGTGCCTTTGCCTCTATTAAAGCAGTATCAAATGAAGTTTACCGTACTATAACCTACATAATTCCAGATTTCGGGATGTAATTCTACGTATCTAAGAGAGAAAAATACTCTCAATAAATAAATGATCATTTTAGGTGTCCAACTTAGAGCAAAATAGTATACTCAGCTAGATTACTAAAGTTTTACTCTCTCTATATATATACATATGCATATACATACACACACATACACCTCTACTCTGATATAACGTGACCCTATATAATATGAATTCGGATATAATGCGGTAAAGCAACTCTCCGGGGGATCAAAGCAAGTTCAATATAATGCGGTTTCACCTATAACATGGTAAGATTTTTTGACTCCCGAGGACAGTGTTATATTGCGGTAGAGGTGTATTAGTAAAACTATTATACATATATAAAATGAATTATGGCTAGGTGTCATGAAGTCACAGGTATGCCTTACCTACACCTAAGGTGTCACTGATGGCTGGCTGTTAGGCTAGATTTGTAAGGTTTATGTAGAAAATATTTAACTTCTAAATAATCCATCAATGAGCAAAGCTGATCTAATTTGTGTGCACGACACCACATACTGTGGACACTTAATGAACAGTGCACTTGACAGCTTTAATAAAACATAGCATTTGCCAACAGAGATAATTAGAACTGAAACAGCAAAATTCTAGTGTTTGGCAACACAGATGAAACAACTTCATTAAAATGCACGGCTTCGGCAAATGAAAGGCAGGAAAGCAGTGGACCCTGAAGAATCACTCTTCTCAAAACTAATTGCTTCAGTGCTTAAACAGGACAGTTATGAAATACCAAGGGCATAACAAGGAAATACTAGTTTAAAAAATCGGCTTCTCAAAGAGCACTGCACTGTATTTAGGCCATTAAACTTTTTATTCTAATTTGAAGGGTTGTGTGTTAATGGAAGAAATCACTCACACTGTTTTAAAACCAATAAGGTAAGTAAATTTAAATTAGCTACATGGACCTGTGAGTTTCATGCAGATGCTATTGTATAAATCCCAGTAATAACTTTTTTCTTCCTTTTAGTGCATCAGAACTTAAAACAACACACCCAGACTTCAGCATTTTAACTACTTTGTTTGATAACACTGAAACCAGATTACAATTGTGATAAAAGTTAATCATCTGGAGACTGTACATAATATGTACATGCCCCCCATAGCATTTATTTGGCTGACAGTCTGGAAAATAAAAATGCTTTAAGGGTTAACTTCAGAGATATGCTGTAATTAAATTAAAGGATACCATGACATTTCACACAGTAATTCTAGTTCACTCAATGGAATTACAGTGGTTAAACTGCAATTATTTTAGGACCTCTTTCTCAAGCACATGACCTATGAACACAAGTTAGTTAATTAATACGAAATCACAGGATGTTTTACTATTTCTTACAATAAATTGATACAAAAGTATTATAAAAATGAAATATAGCCAAACTACTTCTTAGAAGGCTGTATTTTTTGTTTGTTGTCAAAAACTCTTGACAAAAGTGCAGGTTTATATTTTACTGGGCATAGTTTATTCTCTCTGTTAGTGAATATCAATGAGCAAAATAGAAGCCTCTATATACAGTGTCTCTGGAAGCAGAAAATTGTTATATCGTTAGTATATAGCCTATAAGCGACTTTGTCAGCAAACATATGCACCATTCTTCAACCATAAAAGTAAGCTAATTGAGAAACAAGTCAATTCTGCCTAGTTATATACTTGACTGATCAGGCTTTTAAAATGTTTTGTTGCTTTAGATCAGTGGACTAGTCTACATAAAACGGAACCTTGGTAAACATGAATCTCAATATTAATTTAATGTTGTTGTCTGTAGATGATCTAACTTAAAATAGGGATTATGTGTTAACAACCTGATATCATCTCCAGAGGAAAAACATAGCTCTGATGACTTCACCTTTCAAAACCATTCTTACTGATATGTAATAAATATGTCTAATAAATATAACATTTCAAAAGATTACAGTAGGGTGCTGGTCATGTAGTGAGGAGGTAGCCTACCACTTTGGCAATCCAGTTCAGGAGTAATCATGGATATCCAGCTTCTTGGATGTATCACAATGTTGGTCTATGCAGTGCACATGGGGGAAAGGAGATGTCTTGTGCCTTTCACTAAAATTCTTATTGGGGAGTGACACCAGATACCTCTGTGTTCTTGGGGAACCAGTATCCAGCCTGACTCATGAAAGACTCCCCTCCCACCCCCCAGCCTCTGCTTAAACCAAAACCCATCAGAGAAAAGAACTTGGGCGTTGGGAGACATACCTGGACCCCTCCTGACAAGGGTGACAAGATTAAGACATCCCTATTAGCATACAGAATGGAGAGCAGAGACAACTCCCCTAGTCTCATCTGCATGAAAGATGGGACAGGAAGACATCTCAATTTGCATACAGAATGGAGAACCAAGAACCACACTGAATTCTGGGACCAGATAAAGCACGGAAGCACTGCATCATGGGAATCTTTGCTCCAGATGCTAGTGAACCTATGTCTGCACACACCCAGCTCAGCAATTATCTGACCAATTCTAAGTAATGAATCCTTAACTGATATGCAAATAGTGAAGCCGCCTAGTTGCATTGTGAGCTCCCTGGAAGAAAACACCACCCATAGCCAAGAGTGATCAGCTCCTTTTGTCTAGTCTAAAGAAAACCCTTGAGTTATCAGCCTTACCTATAAACAAATCTATTGTTCTCCCTTGAACAATTGTATTTTCTCTACAAAAATCTCTACTCACCCTCCAGTCAGTGTTCTGATGCTCAGATCCAAACTCTGCATCAGTTCCACTAGGACTCCATACTCTCCTGACTGATCATGCTGGGGACTCTGCCTGCCATCTGCCCTCAGGACCCTCAGCTACCAGCATCATCTGGGAACCCCGACCAGTCCAAGCTTCAGGGAATGCTGAGATCCCCTTCTCTCTCTCTCTCTCTTTTTTCATGTTTCCTTTCTACATTAGGTATTAACCTTTAATAATGTATGTTATGTTGGTTTAGCCCTCCTTGTGTAGTTATCACCAGCATTCAATAAATAACTTGTATGGTTAAGCTGGTTGCTTCTCTCTCTCTGGCTGAACCTTACTTTTTTGTGTTTTTAGTTTCCCCCATTCACTCTGCAGCAACACTTCTTTTACCTAAGCTAAAGATCCCTGCAGAGCCCAGAATACTGTGGGGTTTGCTCATCAAGTAGGCTACTGCCAATACAATTGTGTTGTGAAGGTGGGGATAGCGACGTGCTGAATCTGGGACACATAAGGGTAACAGCTTGAAAGTGCTGCTTGACCCAGTCCATGAAGCCCAGGGGCATATAAGGAGAGTCAACTTGAAAGTGCTGCTTCATCCAGTCCAGTGAGTCCAGGGACATATAAGGGGTCAGCTTGACAGTGCCGATTGACCCGGTCTGCTCAGACTTGCTCTGTTAATGAATGTGTGGGTGGGTGTGTGTTCATAGACTCATAGACTCTAGGACTGGAAGGGACCTCGAGAGGTCATCGAGTCCAGTCCCCTGCCCTCACGGCAGGACCAAATACTGTCTAGACCATACCTAAAAGACATTTATCTAACCTACTCTTAAATATCTCCAGAGATGGAGATTCCACAACTTCCCTAGGCAATTTATTCCAGTGTTTAACTACCCTGACAGTTAGGAACTTTTTTCTAATGTCCAACCTAAATCTCCCTTGCTGCAGTTAAAGCCCATTGCTTCTTGTTCTATCATTGGAGGCTAAGGTGAACAAGTTTTCTCCCTCCTCCTGATGACACCCTTTTAGATACCTGAAAACTGCTATCATGTCCCCTCTCAGTCTTCTCTTTACCAAACTAAACAAACCCAGTTCCTTCAGCCTTCCTTCATAGGTCATGTTCTCAAGACCTTTAATCATTCTTGTTGCTCTTCTCTGGACCCTCTCCAATTTCTCCACATCTTTCTTGAAATGCGGTGCCCAGAACTGGACACAATACTCCAGTTGAGGCCTAACCAGCGCAGAGTAAAGCGGAAGAATGACTTCTCGTGTCTTGTTTACAACACACCTGTTAATGCATCCCAGAATCACGTTTGCTTTTTTTGCAACAGTATCACACTGTTGACTCATATTAAGCTTGTGGTCCACTATGACCCCTAGATCTCTTTCTGCCATACTCCTTCCTAGACAGTCTCTTCCCATTCTGTATGTGTGAAACTGATTGTTCCTTCCTAAGTGGAGCACTTTGCATTTATCTTTATTGAACTTCATCCTGTTTACCTCAGACCATTTCTCCAATTTGTCCAGATCATTTTGAATTTTGATCCTGTCCTCCAAAGCAGTTGCAATCCCTCCCAGTTTGGTATCGTCCGCAAACTTAATAAGCGTACTTTCAATGCCAACATCTAAATCATTGATGAAGATATTGAACAGAGCGGTCCCAAAACAGACCCCTGCGGAACCCCACTTGTTATACCTTTCCAGCAGGATTGGGAGCCTTTAATAACTACTCTCTGAGTACGGTTATCCAGCCAGTTATGCACCCACCTTATAGTAGCCCCATCTAAATTGTACTTTCCTAGTTTATCTATAAGAATATCATGCGAGACCGTATCAAATGCCTTACTAAAGTCTAGGTATATCACATCCACCGCTTCTCCCTTATCCACAAGGCTCGTTATCCTATCAAAGAATGCTATCAGATTAGTTTGACATGATTTGTTCTTTACAAATCCATGCTGGCTATTCCCTATCACCGTACCACCTTCCAAGTGTTTGCAGATGATTTCTTTAATTACTTGCTCCATTATCTTCCCTGGCACAGAAGTTAAACTAACTGGTCTGTAGTTTCCTGGGCTGTTTTTATTTCCCTTTTTATAGATGGGCACATCCGGTTCTTGGGCTGAAGAAACCCAGCCCCAGGGAACCTAGGTCCTGCAGGATAGCTCCATTGGGAGGGGACTGGTAGAAGGGAGAAATAGAGCTCCATATGAATACACAAGTGACACAAGCCGTACATTGATAGAATTACAGAATCCCCTTCCTCAGAAAAGTAACCCGAATAAATGAGCATATCCCAAGGTAATGGGCAAATCTGGTAACAGGAGTCATAAAAGGGGTATGCAAGCTTCAGACATCAAAGGAAAATAGTAGCTCAGAGTGATTGCTTGGGGGTAATGAAAGAAGAAAGCATGTGTGTGAAAATACGCAGTTATTTCAAGCACCACACCAACAGTCAAGGCACTGAAAGCGTGGGTTGTTGTTCTCTTAACCCATCATAACAAGTGGTACAGAAAATTAAAACAAATATTTAATAGTGTTATATTTTATTTTCTCCTTTTCCCAGTGGGGGGGCGGGTATTTACCCCAGCCAGGTTTCTTCTCTGCTCAAGTCCTACTCAGATTATGCAAGCTTTAAACACAGCCTGGCTAAGCCCTCTTCTTTCATTCTGGAAATCAACCACGGTGTCCCCTTTATTTCCCCAATTCTGTTGTTTGATGGCTATAGTTGCATTCTTGCCTCCTATGTTAACAAGTAGCTTGTTATGAGCCAGGGGAAAAGTTACTTATAGCAACAGGGGTTCTTTAAGAGTGTTGCCTCTGCATATTTACATTTGTGGGATGCAATTTCAGAAAAGATGAGATTTGGTAATCTTCTAGAAAAGAAGTTTCTGTTGGTACTACATAAGTGCTCCCCGGAAGCACCAAATATTTAGAGTTGAGGCTATAAATGGGCCATGTGACCCTACTCTTCTCATTTCCTTCCGTAAAGAAGAGTCCTATGGAAAGGGGGATAGCAGGTAGGTTTCATGAAGACACAGGCAACATGCCTCCAAGAACCATAATTATTAGAGCAACTATTTTTCCTTCTTTGAGGTGGCTGCTGCATATTCCAGCTAGTGAGGGTCTAATGAGCACTACTACCTCTGGGAGGTAGGTTTAGGTGTTATAATAAATAAGAATAGCAGAATTACCCTACCACAGTGAGCATCAGTTCTAGATGTTAGATCAAGGGAGTAGAGCTGAGTGTGTTCAGAACTTTAGGTAAATGCCCTGCAGAGGTCTGAGGAGGAAACATTCTGGAAGCATGTCAGCAGTGCTACCCTAAGCCTGGTAGAGTGAGTTGAGATCTTGAGGTACTGACACCTTATCAAATGTTTAATGTTTCAATTTATAAAGCATAATCTACTTAGACTAATGCTGAGTGAAAACGGCATCTCCTTCAGTTTTCCTATTTGCTTTAGTCCTAGCCAAATAAAAACTCAAAGCCCTATTGATATCTAGGCTATGGAGTCTAGTTTCCACTGGATGACAGTATGGTTATGGCAAGTTCACCACAAGCTTTATAGCTTGATTTATCTGGAACTCAGACATCACTTCTGGTATAACTTTGGGATGAAGACCCGAATCAATTTTGTTCCTATGGACTATGGTAGAAGTAGGATCAGCCATTATAGCCTTCTGCTCACTCTTCTAGTAGATGTAACTGCAAAACAACATAGCAGCAAATTCCCAAGACTCAGTGTTGTCTTCTTCTTCTAGAGGAGTACTGAGAACTCTGGCACCAAACATCCCTTGGCACATCTCTTTTTCTTTTTCAAGGGCTACAGAGGGGCCAAGAGCTGCATCAATGTATCCTCAAAAGAATCTGCTTGAGGTTAAAGAGATAACACTGAAGAGGATCCTATTCAGATAGCTTATGTTGTGGCATTAATTTAAATCAGCATCAAAGAAGTCCCTGGCACCAAGGGAGCACTCATGCGGCTTTGCTCCAGAGCAACAAAGCTCAAAGGGAATCACTAGTACCCGCACAGCAGAAGGTGCCTTTTTAGTACCAAGTTTCCTAAGGGCCTGAGGAGTCCCTGGGATCAGTGAAGGACCTGCACTGAGAGGTTGCTTAGGAGCTGAAATCAGCCTTGAGACCAATGAAATTCAATACCAGAAATTTCACTTATCAGACTGATATTTTCAGTGCAGAACAGTAGCTGGTTCTTAAAGAATACGTAGGCATTACAACTATGGATTCTGTGTTGTGTCTAGCAACTGACATTCTTAGTTTCAGGTTGCTGTTGGTTTGCTTGACTTGAAGCCAAGGATGGCCTCTCTGCTCCTCTCTCCCACATGTAGATGGTAGAGCCAACATCAGAATCCTGGGCCATACTTTTAAGACATTTTTGCTGAGGAAAGTCCTGTGCCTCTACTCCCTGCTAATGTGGACTCAAAGTCATTACACACCAAACAGCAATTGGGGAAATAGGCTTCCCCCAGACAGAACAAACAATTTATTTGTGCACATCCACTTTTGGAAGCCCGCACTGCTTAAATCAACCTTCCTTACCCACATTCTTTGTGGTGTGATTAACTACGACATAAAAGTCTAAGACACTGAATGTGTAATGGCAAAGCTACCTAACACTTACTATCATGCACAACAAATTAAATAAGTTTTAGAATGAACCTTCAGAAATGGCTTTGGACAAGAAGGTGCCTGCACCCACAACTGGCTGCAGAAAAGAAGAAATTGGGACAATTCGGGTTACAATTCTCTTTTATAATCTTGGCTCCGAACATTGAGTGCTACAAGAGATTTCTCATGTAGCCCAATGAACTCTACTTTCCAAAAAGTTCCTGAAGCTCAGCAGTGCCAAGAAGGCACATCATACAAGTATGACTGTGCAGAGACCACATGAAAGAAGAATCAACGTTATTGCACAGAATCACCTGAAAGAAGGTGCCAATGCATTAGGTAGTTCTATTATTTCCATATTCCCTGCAAAGCTTGTGTTCCCCATAACACATTTGTTCTTGACTGACAAAACTGATGGAAGTCATACAGTTGTTACTAATTTAACTCTCCTATGTCACAGCATGCAAAGCTGGTACAAAGCCAGAAATTGGGTTTTGGACTTTTTGATCAGCCATATGAATTTAATGTTCATTAAAGAGTCTGCAGACCTCGTTGTCAGAGGATGTTGTGAATGCCAAAACTACAACGGGGTTCAAAAAAGAATTGGAAAAGAATATTGTTTGTGGTCTTAAGGCCATCTTTTCTTTGAAAAACTGTGTATAGAGCAGCTCTCTCATTAGGGCCTGCAGCAGTTCAGTTACTCTCCTTGTGGATGTTATGGCAATAAGAAAGGCTGTCTTTTGGCAAAGGAGAGTCAGGAACAAGTTGCTAAGGGCTCAGATGGAGGTTTTATGAGGGCAGTCATTAAGTGGTGAGACTCAACAAGCTGAGATATAGACCCGAGGAAATAAGATGTAAAAGGTACACTGAGTAGAGGTTTTTCTACTATTAAGTAGGACTAGCTGAACTGCTTGTGAACATTGTCCTTCCTCCTCATCTAAACACGCAGCATCCACACTGTGAGGTACAGGCTGCTGAGCACTGGATGTGAAATCTGACTGTGGTGCTGTCTCAGTAGGTTGGGAAGGAGATCTGTGAGGTTGAACAGACAGACTGTGAAGGTCAGAAAATCAACATCATCTTGCTCAAGCTGGTGCAGTGAGTATCAGGTTGGCATGATTCATCTTCATTTTGAGAATAACCTGAGGAATGAGTGGGACTGGCAGGAAGGCACACACCATTGCTGATTCCCAGTTCAGATAGAAGGCATCAGTTAAAGACTCTGGACTGAGCCCTGCTTGAGAGCAAAATTAACTGTACTCCTTGTCTTTTGTTGCAAATAGATTGATCTTCAGAATACCCCACTCTGAAGATGGACCTCAGAACACTGGTCTTCAAGGACCACTTGGGATTCTGGGAGAAATTTCTGTTGAGGTGATCAGCTAGCTATTTCTGTGTACCTGATAAGTGTATGCCACTTTTGCATGTCTTTCTTCATGCAAAAGTGCCAACATTTTATTGCTTCCTGACAGAGCTGGTTGGAATGGGCTTCTCCCTTCTTGTTCATATAATACATTCCTGTAGTGTTGTCGGTAAGTATGTGATGCTTGATCTGAGCCTGAAGAGCCTGGCATGATTGTTTGAAGTTTCTGGACTTTGATATGAAAGAAAGCTTCCTGCTTCTGTCCACAAATCCTGAACTTTCACTATCCCTATATACAGCCCCCAATATATTGTGGAGGCATCAGTAACTACAGTCTTGGTCAATGGAGGACAGACAAAGGGAATATCTTCACTTACTTTGTTCTGATCTATCCACCACTCTAAGGATGGATTGGTGATGGCACTCAGACAAGCCTGTCTAATGACGGACAACAAGGGAGATAGATCAACTTCAACCAGGATCGAAGAGAATGAAGATGTAATCTCACATGCTGGACTACATAAAACCATGCAGCTACATGAACTAATAATTTTATACATACACGGACCATAGTTAAAGAGTGGCACTGGAGAGACAAATTGTTCATTTGGTAGAAAAGCCCTTGAACTTATAGACTCTAGTAGGGAAGGAAATAATTCAATTCTTTGTGTTGGAATTCATATCGACTTCCCTTTGTTCAAAATCAACCCCAGTTGATTCAAGAGATATAGCATGAAATGGATGTGACAGAGGACTTGTGCTTTGAATTTGTCCTTCAGTAACCAATTATCCAGGTAAGGAAAGACATGAAATCCCATTCTTCTTAGATATGCATCCACTACCACCATGCATTTGGTAAACACACGTGGGACTGATGCTGATGTTGATCAGTCACTATGAATCTCAGAAACTTCCTGTGGCTTGGGAAAAATTGCCACATGGAAGCAGATGTCCTGAAGATCAAGGGCTGAAAACCAGTCATTGTGCTCTAACACAGGGAGAATTGTAGCTCATAGACTCAGACTCCAGGACTGGAAGGGAACTCGAGAGGTCATCGAGTCCAGTCCCCTGCCCTCATGGAAGGACCAAATATTGTCTAGACCATCCCTAAAAGACATTTATCTAACCTACTCTTAAAATATCTCCAGAGATGGAGATTCCACAACTTCCCTAGGCAATCTATTCCAGTGTTTAACTACCCTGACAGTTAGGAACTTTTTCCTAATGTCCAACCTAAATCTCCCTTGCTGCAGTTTAAGCCCATTGCTTCTTGTTCTATCATTGGAGGCTAAGGTGAACAAGTTTTCTCCCTCCTCCTGATGACACCCTTTTAGATACCTGAAAACTGCTATCATGTCCCCTCTCAGTCTTCTCTTTTCCAAACTAAACAAACCCAATTCCTTCAGCCTCCTTTCATAGGTCATGTTCTCAAGACCTTTAATCATTCTTGTTGCTCTTCTCTGGACCCTCTCCAATTTCTCCACATCTTTCTTGAAATGCAGTGCCCAGAACTGGACACAATACTAAAGCTGAGGCCTGACCAGCGCAGAGTAAAGTGGAAGAATGACTTCTCATGTCTTGTTTACAACACACCTGTTAATGCATCCCAGAATCACGTTTGCTTTTTTTGCAACAGTATCACACTTTTGACTCATATTAAGCTTGTGGTCCACTATGACCCCTAGATCTCTTTCTGCCATACTCCTTCCTAGACAGTCTCTTCCCATTCTGTATGTGTGAAGCTGATTGTTCCTTCCTAAGTGGAGCACTTTGCATTTATCTTTATTGAACTTCATCCTGTTTACCTCAGACCATTTCTCCAATTTGTCCAGATCATTTTGAATTTTGACCCTGTCCTCCAAAGCAGTTGCAATCCCTCCCAGTTTGGTATCGTCCGCAAACTTAATAAGCGTACTTTCCATGCCAACATCTAAATCGTTGATGAAGATATTGAACAGAACCGGTCCCAAAACAGACCCCTGCGGAACCCCACTTGTTATACCTTTCCAGCAGGATTGGGAGCCATTAATAACTACTCTCTGAGTACGGCTATCCAGCCAGTTATGCACCCACCTTATAGTAGCCCCATCTAAATTGTACTTTTCTAGTTTATCTATAAGAATATCATGTGAGACCGTATCAAATGCCTTACTAAAGTCTAGATATATCACATCCACTGCTTCTCCCTTATCCACAAGGCTCGTTATCCTATCAAAGAATGCTATCAGATTAGTTTGACACGATTTGTTCTTTACAAATCCATGCTGGCTATTCCCTATCACCTTACCACCTTCCAAGTGGTTGCAGATGATTTCTTTAATTACCTGCTCCATTATCTTCCCTGGCACAGAAGTTAAACTAACTGGTCTGTAGTTTCCTGGGTTGTTTTTATTTCCCTTTTTATAGATGGGCACTATATTTGCCCCCTTCCAGTCTTCTGGAATCTCCCCCGTCTCCCATGATTTCCCAAAGATAATAGCTAGAGGCTCAGATACCTCTTTTATTAACTCCTTGAGTATTCTAGGATGCATTTCTCAGGCCCTGGTGACTTGCAGGCATCTAACTTTTCTAAGTGATTTTTTACTTGCTCTTTTTTTATTTTATCCTCTAACCTACCCTTTTCCCGTAAGCATTCACTATATTAGACATTCCTTCAGACTTCTTGGTGAAGACCGAAACAAAGAAGTCATTAAGAATTTCTGCCATTTCCAAGTCTCCCGTTACTGTTTCCCCCTCCTTACTGAGCAGTGGGCCTACCCTGTCCTTGGTCTTCCTCTTGCTTCTAATGTATTGATAAAAAGTCTTCTTGTATCCCTTTATTCCCATAGCTAGTTTGAGCTCATTTTGTGCCTTTGCCTTTCTAATCTTGCCTCTGCATTCCTGTGTTATTTGCCTATAGTCATCCTTTGTAATCTGACCTAGTTTTCATTTTTTATATGACGCCTTTTTATTTTGTAGGTCACGCAAGATCTCGTGGTTAAGCCAAGGTGGTCTTTTGCCACGTTTTCTATCTTTCCTAACCATCGGAATAGCTTGCTTTTGGGCCCTTAATAGCGTCCCTTTGAAAAACTGCCAACTCTCCTCAATTGTTTTTCCCCTCAGTCTTGATTCCCATGGGACCTTACCTATCAGCTCTCCGAGCTTACCAAAATCCGCCTTCCTGAAATCCATTGTCTCTATTCTGTTGTACTCCCTTCTACCCTTCCTTAGAATTGCAAACTCTATGATTTCATGATCACTTTCACCCAGCTAAGTTTAACATATAGAATCTCATATTTTCACATACTTGTTGAGACCTCAGAGGTTGAGAATCAGTCTCAACTCTTACTCAGGCTTGGGAATCAGGAAGTAATGAGAGTAGAAATTCTTTCCCCGGGCAAGTGCCCTAAATACTGGGCTACAGAGTCACTCACTAACCCTCCTCTCTCTGGTCCAATATTTATGTATGCAAAGTAGAACAGCTTCAGCAGAACAGATTGTGAGAGACCCACCCTAGATTATCCACTAGCCTGGGGTTCAGGCACTCACCTGGAATGTGTAGCCCTGGGTTCAAGTCCATGCTCCCAATCAGGCAAATGATGGACTGGAAAACAGGTGTCCCCATCCCAGGTGTGTGTTCTACTCAGTAGACTCTTGGCTATAACGGAATGGGAGTCTCTCTCTCTCTGGTTTCTTACAAGAAAGGGTTGACCTGCTTAGGCACCTAACTCCAGGAGAGGGTTCTTGACTGGGAATCATGAGCAGAAACAGGCACTTCTCTCTGGCCTGTCAGTCAGTGGGAACTATGCACCTAAGTATCTTTGAGGATCTGATTTCTTTCCTTTACATTTCACTCCTGAATAGTTCAGGCAGCTCCCCACTCAGCTTGCTGTTTTCTGAGAATCCATCTCTTAGGTGCCTAATTCCACAAGGGAATGCCCAGGCACCTAACTAAGGTGAATTTCACTGGGAAGCAGGGCACCCAGTAGTTAAGGGGTGCAATGCCTAAGTCCCCTTTGTGGACCTAGCTCCAGAAGCCTTCAGGAAAGGGGAATTGACTAATTCAGATGTGAAAAGCACTTCTATAAAACACATGCCCTGTGTCAATCAGATTGCGTGCCCCATCTCTCAGCATTCTACACAGCTTAAACACAAACATCATCTTGCTACTCGTGTCCTTCTAGCAAATTAATGTTATCACTTGAATTTCCCTTCTTCGCACTATTTATTCCTGCAGCAGAAAACAACATTTTCTATTAGGTGGTATCAAGGCACCAGCCTCAAGGCAGAAAGTGAGCCAGAGCCAACAATACTCCTCAGTAAATTGGCTGAAGTGCTGAAGAGTAAGATAGTCAGCGTTATTTTTGTCCCTTGAGACATGGCACATCGCTTTCATGTTTCTGCCCTGGGCTTAGAAAGACAAGCCAATCTGCTCTGAGCAACCTGAATTCAAGCCACAGGGCCAGTAAAAACAAGGCAAGAAAAATGATAAACTAATTTTCATTCATAACATATATAAATAAAAATTATACTTAGAAGAACTATATGCTCATTCGAAATATATGTAATTGTTAAATATATCTACTCTGTCACAGCGCTTGTGCTGAGTAGCTTTTGTATAGCTATTGATATTGATGTTCATGTTAAGATTTAAATTTTATTTTATTAAGAATTAAGTTCATGTAGATGCTGGAGGAATGTTATAGGGGATATTCATTTTTTTAGGATTTTTCTAAATGTAATAATCAGGGCTAAATTAAAGCGAACCATTGCCCCCTCATGGCCCTTCCTTTCCTTGGTGTTGCAGCACAATTAAGATGAATTGGGAAGTTCACTCCCCTCACAGCTATCACTTTGAGCTGTCTGGAAATTGGAGAGTGGTATCATACGGGCAGGGGAAAAGGAGGGAAATCAAATGGAAGGAAATCATTAAAAATCAGTTAAATTTTGGACACAAACACTAACATATACCTTACTCATAATCATATGTTCACTGCATGATATTACTACAAGAAAGAATTATGGTTGTTTGGGTGCCTTAACTGTGCATTGCACTGCTTGAACAGGTTTTGACTGCTTTTAAGTTTAACCTTAACTCTGAATTTCCTGGGTTTATAAATGCTTGGTTTGTGGATAATTACAACATCTCTAAAGTCTTTTCCTCTAAATTACTGATACGTAGTCTCACCCTTAACTCCATCTTAACTTAATGTTCCCAAACATAAACTATGTATATTACACCCCACCCTCACCTACCCCTTATCACTTAGCACTTATTCAGAAAGGTGAGGGTACATATTTCTACTTCTTACCTCAAGAGCTGTAAATCCTAGCTTAGCCCTAGAATTGGGGATGAACTCGTAAAATCTGGAGCTAAACTGAAACCCAGTTAACTGTATAGCTGAATAGCCATCAACACTGGTGTGGGGATGAAGGTTCAGAGTGAACCAAGATCAGAACTCATGCTAACCCAACTCTAGAGGGGCTGGAATAAAACCTTGGATCCAAATTTTCCTGAACATTAGTGGCTTTGAAATCCAGAACTGTGCTGCTCTTGACCATCTCCAGTAATTACATTTTACATTAATTTATAAAGTTAGGGCCTGATCCTGAAAACACTTACTAAAAGTAGTGCCTATAGCCACAAACAATTCCACAGACCTCAACAGGACAAGTCCTGGTAGAAAGTACCTCACTTGGTAGTGTTTTCAATGTTAGCTCTTTTGGGATTTACATCAGGAATGTAGGATGGACCAAGAGAAAGAGGACATTTATATTTATAAATAATACAATTACTCTTTCAATTGTAAACAACAGGAGGAGAGCTATGTTTGCTTATGCAATAACCTGTTACTCTTACTGGGATAAATAATTGGTCAAATCCCTCAAATACAATTCCTAACGAAACAGACTGATGGGTTGGATTACAAAAACCCCCTCGGGAACTGCCCACTGATGTGCCAAGACTACTTCTGCCCCTGCTTTCCTGTCCTGCCAGCTTGGGACTCCAGCACCTGCCTTGTTGAGTCAGACATGCCAGTCTGCTCCAACACAGACCCAGGGTCTGAACTATGTGCCCCAAAGCTGCAGACTTAACTGAAAGCAACTTACAGAAGTGTTCCTGTCTTTAACACTCAGATGCCCAACTCCCAGTGGGGTCTAAAACCCCAAATAAATCTGATTTACCCTGTATAAAGCTTGTACAGGGTAAACTCAAATTTTGCGCCCTCTATAACACTGATAGAGAGATATGCACAGCTGTTTGCGCTCCCCTCCGCTATTAATACAGCGGTTCTCAAACTGGGGGTCTGGACCCCTCAGGGGGTCACAAGGTTATTACCTGGGGGGGATCACGAGCTGTCAGCCTCCACCCCAAACCCCGCTTTGTCTCCAGCATTTATAATGGTATTAAATATATAAAAAAGTGTTTTTAATGTATGGGGGGCGTGTCACACTCAGAGGCTTTCTGTGTGAAAGGGGTCACCAGTACAAAAGTCTGAGAACCCCTGTATTAATACATACTCTGGGTAATAAGTAAAATGTGATTTTATTAAATACAGAAAGTAAGATTTAAGTGGTTCCAAGTAGTAACAGACAGAACAAAGTGAATTACCAAGCAAAATAAAATAGAAGATGCAAGTCTATGTCTAAGAAAACTGAATGCAGATAAAAACCTCACCCAGTAACCTTCCTTTTACAGACTAGTCTCCTTCTAGTCTGGTCCAGCAATCAGTCACATCCCCTGTAGTTACTGTCCTTTGTTCCAGTTTCTTTCAGGTATCCTTGGGGTGGAGAGGCTCTCTCTTGAGCCAGCTGAAGACAAAATGGAGGGGTCTCTCAGGGGTTTAAGTAGACTCTCTTGTGGATGGAGACCCCCTCCTCTCTCCTATGCAAAGTCCAGCTCCAAGATGGAGTTTTGGAGTCACATGGGCAAGTCACATGTCCATGCATGACTGAGTTTCTTACCAGCCAAGCCACATTCCTGGGAAAGCTCCGATGTGGATTGGCATCTTTGAGTTCATTGTTGGCTTAAGTAGTTCTTGACTGGGCACTTAGCTTGCACATTCCTTTCTCAAGAAGCTCACCAAATGTTTTACTAAGGCCACTTAGAAATCAAGCAAGTATACAGCTAATATTCCTAACTTCAAGTGCAAAAATGATACATGCATACAAATAAGAGGAATGTATACAGTAGATCATAACCTTTACATAGATATGTTACATGGCATTTGTAGCATAAAACATATTCCAATTATATCACATAGACATTCATAAGCATATTCCCATGAAACCTTATGGGGTACACCATCACACAGACCATCATCCCTATTCTTTAATATAATTTTCACTAACATTAATGTGAAAAGTATTTTATTGGTATTTCCTAACAGGAATGGAGTCTACTTTAGATGAAGAACTAAAAATAATAAATACATCTAGCTGGGAGACTACAAACAGGGAACTTTCAAGTTAAGGTTGATGTCTCCTCTTAGCATAAGTTGTTCTGGGATGGTACCACAGCTTCTACGACCTACACAAGTTTGTTTTATGTTTGTGATGTATGGGCACAATTGAGGAAAGAATACATGAATTTATTTTTGTTGGCTGACTCAGAAACAACAGCTTGTCTTTAATCAAAGTTTTTTTTTTTGAGAGCTTTTTTGCATTTAATACAGCTCTACCCGTTATAACGCCACTTGATATAACACAAATTTGGATATAATGTGGTAAAGCAGCGCTCCGGTGGGGGGGGAAGGAGGGGCTGCACACTCTGGCGGATCAAATCAAGTTCGATACAATGCGGTTTCACCTATAACACGGTAAGATTTTTTGGTCCTGAGGACAGGGTTATATCGAGGTAGAGGTGTATTTGTTTATTCCTGTGTACTCAGTGCAAAGGGACCAATGGTGAGGATCAAATTTAGAAGACAGTATTTCAAGTAAATAATACAGTGGAATATGTAGAAAATGGCAGTGGAATTTTTATTCTGCAAAACAGAGACACAAAATAATTCACAGGAGTGACGTCCTCCAGCCTCTGGAATTTGTTCATATTTTAAGGCTCACTAGGTAGCATTTTGAAGTGAAGCTAGACTGCAATAGCATTTGAAGAGGGAAAAGTTAGACAGACAGGGTCAGGGGAAGAGAGAAAAGAAAGCTCATCACATAGTGGAGAGGCATAAATAAGAATTTAAGCCCTTTAGCTATGGTAAAGATTTACAGAATCTTCTAAATTACATCTATTTTATTAACTTATTTTTCCTATCAATTTGAAGGAGCAGTCAGTTCCAACTGATACCAGCATATTATTCTTCTGAGCTGCAGTAGCTCTCTATTCAATGAGAAGCTGCAATTAAACAGCAGTCATAGATTTTTAGGACTCTAATACTGCCACTTCATTATCACCTGGGCACTTATGCAGAACGCAGACACTATTGCTCCCAAAGCACAAAATGGGGAGCCCAGTGATGCTACACAACCCAAATGGGTCACAGTCAAATGAGCTGTGAAGTGACCAGGGCCTCCTTCCCAGCTGTTTTAAGAAGCACTATATAGCAAGTTGTCCCCAGTGCTCCCTGAGGCATTCTTCATATATATGTCCTGCATTGGCAGAATGACACTTCTGCTTGATTGCTACCAGCTTCAAACCCCAATTCCTACACTTAAGTGAGGAACAAGGGTACAAGTTGGCCTTTAAAAACAGATTTTAACTCAGCACTGTGAAAATCAAAGGAAAGAACATCTATTCTGCTTTTCATAAATATCTACTTGGGCATATCAGTTAGCATGAGTGGAAAAAAAAGTATGCTCACTGCAGTTACATGATCTCACCCATGATTTATTCCACTTTTATAGCAGATGAATAGGTGGATCAAAGATAGGATTAAGAATGACTTCATCAGTAAAACAGAAAGCTTTTCTAAACAACTTCCACTTTACTTTCAAAGACAGAGCAAGCTCTTTTGTGCTACTTTTTATGAATGATGTGTTTATAATTCTTTACAGGATAATCGTCAAATGATTTATTATACAGTTACTTTTATGGTCTTGCGTCAAATTTTGGGGCCATTATTTATGTCTATGTATGTATTTAGAAGACTAACTTTAGGCACCCAAGTTTGAATTTTTTGTCTGTTTTATTTATAAACTATAGAGATAAATACTATCAAATGGCATATGGTTTCTTACAACCATTAGGTTCAATTAAAATTGGGAGTCTATTGGTTAGACCAGCTCTTCATATCTACTGCCAAGTGATTTCGCTCCTGGGAGGGTGGGAAAACTTAAGTTACTCGTAAGGAAATTCTTCACACAATATTTTAAAATTCTGCATATTTTATTTATCAATAAATAAATATGGAGGCAGCATGGCAGTGATGAGTACAGATCACCGGCAACACAGAGGTGGGACGTAACCCTGCAGCTCCCCCCACCAGGACATGGACTCGGTGGTGAGGCTGCACCCATCCTGACACGCACGCCCAGCCCTGGTCCCTGATCCAGGTGTGAGCAGGCAGGCTCAGCCCGGCAGGATCCAAGTATGGAGGAGCTTAGTGTTGGGGGATCCAGGTTAGAGGTAAGAGGGCTCTGTGTGGGACAATCTGGGTGCAGGCGGCTTGGTGGGGGGGGGGGGTCAAGGTGCAAGGGGGATTTGGATGCACAGGGGCTAGTTGGGGAATTCCAAGTGTAAGGGCAATAGGACTCTGTGGGAGGGTCCAGGCGAAGGTAGTTTGGGCTCAGGAGAGGAGTCTAGGTGTGAGGGGATGGGGCTCAGCATAGGGGGTCTGGGTGCAGGTGGCTCAGTGGAAGGGGGGTCCAGGTGCTGGGGAGTGGGGATTGGTGGATTAGGGGTCTGGTTGCAGCTGGCTGGGGCTCAGTGGGGTGCAGGGCTTGTCAGGGCGGTCCAGGTGCGGTGGTGGTGGTGCTGGTCAGGGTTGAGGTTTGAGTATAGGGGACCAGTGGTGGTGGTCTGGGTGCAGGGATGGGGGTCCGGATGCAGTGGAGAGTGGCTTGGCAGGGTGGAGGATCAGATGCAAGGGAGTGAGGCTAGGCGGGAGGGGGTCTGAGCAGGGGAGACCTGGATGCATGGGGGTTGGGCGGATGGGGGAGCAGCTCCCTGTATGGTGACCCCTCCCTCCGCAGTTGAGGAGCGAGGGGTGCAGGAAGTGATGGGAGGTGTGCAGCCTGGAAGGTTTCTGGAGGCGGGTCTGACCCAGCGCTGGCCACTCCTAGTAGGGAAAGAGGAAGTCCCGACCTCCCCCACCCCCACGCCAGCCAGGACTAGCAGCTGAGCCCAGCGCAGGGTAGAAGCCACTGGTCAGGGTGTCCCAAGCCCCCCTGCAGTGATTTACTTCTCCACCAGCTGCTCCAGGCACTCAAAATGATGCACCCATGCTGTTGGGGAGGGGCACATGACTGCTCTTGTGGCTTCTCTTTGCTTCCCCATCAGAAGTTATTTTCCTGTGGGGAAGCAAAGAAACTTGGGCGGGGGGGGGGGACATGAATTCTGCGTGCACACACACACTGGCACAGAGTTCCCCCAGGAGCACTAAGCCTGCAGCTCTAAAAGGGTGAATACCTTTTGAATTTAATCGGCATTTATAAGCTTGTTTCTGTGGTGAACAGATGTGCCTAGCAGGTTACATGATAGTTTAGATATCTAAGTTTTTAAAAAGTGCCTTGAACATAAATGTCATAGTTCATATTAAAATGTATAAATGTCTATCTTTCTTGTCAAGTATTCTGATCACTCGAGTACACAAAATACAAATGAAACTACATATCTTGTAATACTTATAAAAGAATGACTTGAAACTCCATGATGTTATTAACCCACCCTGAAGGGCTTAGTACTGAAGAACATATGGGGTGCAAGCTCACCCTAGTTTTCTGAAACTTACTAATACAAAAAAACCAAATGATCCTTATTTAATGGACTGCAATCTGGGTCATTGTCTCTTATTCTTATGGAGCATTATCAGCATGGGCGGCTCCAGGCCCCAGCACGCCAAGCGCGTGTGTGGGGCGGAAAGCTACCAGGGGCACTCTGCCAGCGCTGCGAGGGCGGCAGGCAGGCTGCCTCTGGCGGCTTGCCTGCGGAGGGTCTGCTGGCCCTGTGGCTTCAGTGGACCTCCCGTAGGTGTGCCTGCGGGCAGTCTGCCGAAGCTGCGGGACCAGCGGAACCTCTGCAGGCAAACTGCCGGAGGCAGCCTGCCTGCCGTGCTTGGGGCAGCAAAATCCCTAGAGCCGCCCCGGATTACCAGTTTGCTTGACACTGTCCTATCTAACTCAGCAACTTCGCTATCTCCCTCAATGCCGTCACCAAAAGCATTGTGGCCCAAGAATCTCTTGACGCCAATTGGGAGATGGTAGAAGGGGTGCATAGGCATTTACAGGGATTCCTGGGTCTCATGTCTATATAAGGCTTGGTCTACACTACGCATTTAAACTGATTTTAGCAGCGTTAAACCGATTTAACGCTGTACCCATCCACACTACGAGGCCCTTTATATCGATATAAAGGGCTCTTTAAATCGGTTTCTGTATCCCTCCCCGACGAGAGGAGTAGCGCTAAAATCGGTATTACCATATCGGATTAGGGTTAGTGTGGCCGCAAATCGACGGTATTGGCCTCCGGGAGGTATCCCACAGTGCACCACTGTGACCGCTCTGGACAGCAATCTCAACTCGGATGCAGTGGCCAGGTAAACAGGAAAAACCCTGCGAAACTTTGATTTTCATTTCCTGTTTGCCCAGCGTGGAGCTCTGATCAGCACGGGTGGCAATGCAGTCCCAAATCGAAAAAGAGCTCCAGCATGGACCGTACGGGAGATACTGGACATGATCACTGTATGGGGAAACAAATCTGTTCTATCAAAGCTCCGTTACAGAAGACGAAATGCCAAAGCGTTTGAAAAAAATATCTCCAGGCTACACAGTACTGCATGACAAGCGTAACGGGAAGCCACAGACTCAAATGGATGCTCATGGAGGGAGGGAGGGGGTACTGAGGACTCCAGCTATCCCACAGTCCCCAGCAGTCTCCGAAAAGTATTTGCATTCTTGGCTGAGCTCCCAATGTCTGTAGGTTCAAACACATTGTCCGGCGTGGTTCAGGGAATAGATCGTCAATTTACTCCCTCCCCCCATGTGAAAGAAAAGGGAAAGAAATCGTTTCTTGACTTCTTTCAACGTCACCCTATGTCTACTGAATGCTGCTGGTAGATGCGATGCTGCAGCAGTGAAGAGCAATATCCACTCCTCTCCCCTTCCCGGTGGCAGACGGTGCAGTAGAACTGGTAGCCGTCCTCATCATAGTACTATACAAAAGAACTGGTAGCCGTCCTTGTTATCAACCCATGAGTGCTCCTGGCTGGCTTCAGGTGAGGCTCGCTGGGGGCGCCTGGGTGAAAATAGGAATGATTCTCGGTCATTCCCATTAGATGGGACAGAACGGCTAGTAACCGTCCTCATCATAGCAACTGGGGGCTGAGCTCCATCAGTTCCCTCCTTTTCCTGTGTAAAGAAAAGTTTCTGTCCCGCCTGGACTGTCATAGCAGCGGCACGGTGGGCTCCTCTCCCCCGCACCGCTTAATGTCCTAACTGGACTGTCATAGCAGCGGGAGGCTGCCTCCCCCTCATTTTATCTCACTAACAAGTCACTGTTTCTTATTCCTGCATTCTTTATAACTTCATGACACAAATGTGGGGGGGGGGGACACTGCCACGGTAGCCCAGGAAGGTTGGGGGAGGAGGGAAGCAACAAGTGGGGTTGTTGCAGGGGCACCCCCCGTGAATGGCATGCAACTCATCATTTCTGCGTGATATGGCATGGAGCAGCTGTGCTCTCTGATACACTGGTTCTCTAGCACACTTGCCCCATATTCTAGGCAGGACTGACTATTTTTAGAAACCATAAAGGAGGGATTGACTCGGGGAGTCATTCCCATTTTTGCCATTGCGCCCCTGGCCGACCTCAGCCAGGGGCACCCATGATAGTACAGAACAACCTCAGCCAGGGGCACCAGACAGTACAGAACAACAGATAACCATCATCTCATTGCCAATTTACACCGGCAGCAGATGGTACAGAATGACTGATGACCGTCTCTGCTATCATGCAAAAGCAAATGAACGCTGCTGTGTAGCGCTGGAGTATCGCCTCTGTCAGCGGCATCCAGTACACATACGGTGACTGTAAAAAAAAAAAAAAAAAAAAGCTGAACGGGCTCCATGGTTGCCGTGCTATGGCGTCTGCCAAGGCAATCCAGGGAAAAAGGGCACAAAATGATTGTCTGCCGTTGCTTTCCCGGAGGAAGGAATGACTGACGACATTTACCCAGAACCACCCGCAAAAATGATTTTTGTCCCATCAGCCACTGGGTTCTCAACCCAGAATTCTAAGGGGCGGGGGAGACTGCGGGAACTATGGGATAGCTACGGAATAGCTACCTACAGTGCAACGCTCCGGAAATCGACACTAGCCTCGGACCATGGACGCACACCGCCGAATTAATGTGCTTAGTGTGGCTGCGTGCACTCGACTTTACACAATCTGTTTTATAAAACCGGTTTACGTAAAATCGGAATAATCCCGTAGTGTAGACGTACCCTAACAGTGTACCAAAGGGTGGCATGTGAGGTGTCTTCCATCAACCAGTAATGCACTGGTCATCCTAATCATTTTGAGATTTATGTACAGAGCATATTGATGCAGTTATGTAGCTATACTGAAGATTATGATCTTAAGGTATGCAAGTTAAGACAGTTCACAGGAAGGTGAGAAAAAGGTGACTCATCTCTCTCTGGCTGACCATTGTGTAGATTATGTCTTACAAGGAAACTTTATTAGCACACACAGTTACCCTGTTACTCAAGACTGCAAAGTCAAAAAGAGACCACAAAATCTACAGGAAGGAACACACAGCAGAAAGGTGTCCTCTTTATGAGTAAGATCAAAGAAATAGCCTGGTATATCAGTAGAATGCAAAGAGAAACCCAGTATCCTTCACTGAGGGGACAAGCTGCCAACATGCTTGTTTTATGAATGGAGGGTCACACCTGGCCAGACAGTTAATTACTGGGAGAAAGATTTTGGGTGAACGAACCTTTTTGAGACCAGAGAATGTGTTGTTAGTTAAGAATAAGCTCTAGCAAGCACATTATGATTTTGTTTGAGATGTAATCAATTGTTCCCAAAACTTTTAGCTGCTTGCTATTTCTTAAGAATAGATATACTGGATTAGACCTATGGTCCCTCTAGCCCAGCATCCTGTCTTCTGACAGTGGCACATGCCAGGTGCTTCAGAGGGAATGAATAGAACAGGCAATCATCAAGTGATCCATCTCCGGTCATTCACCCCCAGCTTCTGGCAATCAGAGGTTAGAGACACCCAGAGAATGGGGCTTCCTCCCTGACCATCTTGGCTAATAGCCACTGATCTATTTATCCTCCATTAACTTATCTAATTATTTTCTGAATGCTGTTATAGTTTGGCCTTCACAACATCCCCTGGCAGTAAGATCCACAGGTTGACTCTGTTTTGTGTGAAGTAGTACTTCCTTTATTTGTTTTAAACTTGCTCCCTATTAACTTCATTGGGTGACTTCTGATTCCTGTGTTAGGAGAAGGCATAAATAACACTTCCTTATTCATTTTCTCCACACCATTCATGATTTTATAGACCTTTATCATATCCCCCCTTAGTCATCTCTTTTCCAAGATGAGAAGTCCCAGTCTTCTTAATCTCTCCTCATATGGAAGCTGTACCATCACTTTAATCATTTTTGGTGCCGTTCTCTGTACCTTTTCCAGCTCTAATACATTGTTTTTGACAAGGAGTGACCAGAACTGCATGCAGTATTCAAGGTGTGGACATAATACAGATTTATATAGCATGAATCTTGAATCTCTATTCTTTGTTTAATAAACTTACACTTGTTTTTCATTATAAACATATCAAAATGTTGTGTTAGCTGGGCAGTGATCCTGATGTGACAGGTGTTCTGTTCCTTAGGGAACAGCATATCTGTAAAGGCTGGGTACTCCAGGGAGATGCTAGGTGGGCTTGGGGATTGGAGTGTACCTATCATTAAGCTGGAGAAGAACAGTGGCACCTGTGGCAGCTGAGAGGGGAGTGCTTGGGTTGCCCACAGCTGGTGGAGTCAGGAGCTGATCCCTAGCAGACACAGATAAGGCTTCTTTACGCTAAGGTGATAACAAGTGCCTCACAACCTTGGGTACTCCAGAGAGCGTCACAAGCAGAATTTTTTTTTGAAAATGCTTTGCAGTTCCCCTATGATAGAGATATAATGGTGACTAAAAATGTTAAAGATAAAAATGGAACTCACATATGACAAGAGATTGCTAAGATGAGGATTATTTAGCCTGGAAAAGACGACAGCTATTGTGTGCACACTTAAAAAGTTTGTTCTGATTTTAGAGGCATTATGTGTTCTAGCAGTATTCCTCAGTGTAAAGTTATGGGAAGGGGGAGTAGAAATCAGTGGAATCTGTAATACCTATATAACTGGAATGAACTTAAATGTGCTCATTGTGTATGTGTCCTTAACAGCTGAATTCAAGATAATGAAGATTAGTAAGTAATTGCCTATGTTTTTGCATCATACTACTACTAGAATCATTGGGCCAATCAGTGAAATTCCTGACTTTGTTGTAAATATAAAACAAATACATGGAAACACTTTTCACACATTGAAAGTCAGCTGTTTAATTACTACTACAGGCACTCAGAACTAAATACTCTGGGCCCGATTCTCTGATGACTGAATTTACTTTGTGCTGTTTAAGTGAAAAGTCTACATCTATGGTGTGGAGCTTCTCCCGTGAGAATTCCTCTTGTGTAGACCGGCTCATCAGATGGTACAAAGCTTAGCTAGAGCTGCATCAGTCACCATAAGGAAGCAAGGTGCCTATCGAGAATGGGAAGGGGGCACTCCAAAGTGAGGATCCACAACATCTAAATCTCACCAGCATCATAAGCTAAAGTTGTCTCCCTATAACTTCAACTTACATTGGAGTTGGGCAGCTGAGAATCAAGGAGCTATATCTATATCCTCTCTCCACTTTGCGTGAGTTCTATTCAGGTGCAATGAAGAATTGAGTCCCCTTATAGCTTGGAAAAGGAGCTGGATAGTTTTGCACCTTAAAGTGATGCACGCTAAGGTAGAGACAATAAAGTATCATCAGGGCATAGACGTATGAAAGCAAGAATCTAGGAAGGAATGTTCACCCATATACAGAAAAATACAATTGAGCAGCTGCATTACTGGGGGGTTGGAGGGAAGACAGGTCTTCTTTCTCTGAAGCATCAAGTACTGGCTAGGGCTATAGGAAAAATACATGAAAAAATGGACAATTTGTTTAAGCTGATACAGTGAAATATGTTCCCAGGCTATCTGTTAAAATATCAGCTTTTTCTGCCTACAGCTAAGGGTGATACCTAAAAAGAGATCAATTTTTAGTTATTGATGATAGTCTGTTACACTAAGATAATTATATCAGCATTCTGCTCCATTTCATTCCATGGAATCTACGTACTTAGAATGTTTACAATAAATTAAAGAAAAGAAAAAGAAAGAAAGATAGATATCTGATAAACTGGTAACAGGAGTTTAAAAGGGGACAGGATAGTATAATATGAACTGTTCTTATTTCTTAATGGAATAAGCACATTTCAGCACGCTTACTGCAAAAGTGGCTCAGTGGCAAAGAGCCTAAATGAGGTCTGAGAAAGGATAATGTACCTTTAATGATTCAAATAGCAAGTAAATTAAATCTAATCATGTTCCATTAAACACACTCTAGCTACCATTTTTACGAAATTATTTTATTACGACTTCCCTACTGTCTATTGAAATAATCTTTTACAGCAATTTAGTTCCCTACCATAAACAAGTCTTGTTTTTCACACTGAAGTCCCCTGAGATTAGTTGGAAGAGATGGATAATCTAAATTTTGCCATTTCCCCCAGCCACTAAGGTTCACAGAAGTGAAGATTTTGTTTACCTATTTGTGACTGAGATCATTAAGACATAATTAGAATTTTATTCATGAGTAATGGACCGTCTGTTATGGAGACGCCATTCACCCAATGAGCATCTCCTGTTCCAGTTTTTAATAAGGGCAGCAGGCATAATCCCCTTTCAGTCTCTGGAGAGTTCTGAAATAAATGGACTGCACTAGACATCTTTTTCTCTCTTCTGTAGGTTTTGAATGGAATCTTATTCAGGCATCCAATATTTTCTCAGACTCCATTGTTATTGATCAAAACTGCTAGCCTATTTGTTTTTCAGCAATATGCTGCAGTGCCATCCAGATGTGAGTCCTACAGACAGCTATGTGCAATGAATTTAAATCTCTTCCAAGAACTTGGCACAGGGCACACACATGTGGAACCTCATATTGAAGAGTAACAAATGAATTGGACTGTTTACAGAATAACCCTTGGCTCTCAGGGCTGCGAGGGGTGGGGGCACACAAGTGGAGCAATTTGCTCCAGGCCCTGCAGGGGCCCCCATGAGAATATAGTATTCTATAGTATTGCAACTTTTTTTTTTATGGATAGGGCCCCCGAAATTGCTTTGCCCCAGGCCCCCTGAATCCTCTGGGCAGCCCTGTTGGCTCTGCAGGAATGGAAAGAGCTAACACTATATTCAAGTATCATTTTAGGAACTCAAACTCGTCCTACCTAGTATATACTCTACAAAAAAAGTTTCAGGATGAAATTTTACTGGAACTTTCTAATTGTAATAGTTCTGTTTTGTCCTGCATCGAGAAGACAATCTGTTCCATTCCCAATCTCACATGTTGAGTATATGTTAATAATACATTAGTACTAACATTTTATACAAAATATTTGCCACTAGGAAAAACTAAGCTGTACTATGAAGACTGTGAGCAGGCTCTGTAACAACTTAGTAAACATGAGGTGGTGTGTGTTGCCTGTCACAACGTGTTAGTAAGAACTTTAGAACATGCTAAATAAGAAAAGGAGTGAAAATACAATGACTTGGTGCAAAATTCTGCTACCCTTCCTCAAACTCAGTAGTAAAGTACTACTTATATAGTAAGGCACTACAAATGAAGGAGGCAGAATCTGACCTCAGTGCATTGAAGAAACAGCTTAACAGAAGAACTGAGGATAAGAAAAAAAACTTAGTCTTCCCATTTGTCTAGTGAATCTTCATTTGAGATGGCACCATTGCTTATACAGCAGGAAGAATAAAGTAGAACAGATAAAATAGCGAGATTAGAAATATGTATGATTACATTTAATCACTTTTACTATGCTCAATTTTTAGTTACTTTTGGCCTTATTAGCATGCTATTCTGAAAAGACTTCCTAATCATAATAAAAACCTTTAAAAAGGAAAAATAAAAACAAGATACATTTGGAAATTCAATATGCCATGGTGTTCTGCCCTAATATGTGTGAAAGTAACAAGACAAAGTAGAAGTATTAATTTTAATTAATGCCCCATGTTATTAACCATGCAACAGGACATTAACATACATGAAACATCATGTCCAACTGAACCTGAAAAGGCCAGTCAGGTTTCTAGATATATGACTTAATCAGATAGAAACCAATTTTATTTATACAAGTTTAATATTCTTTTACAAGAACTACTGTGAAGAACACAATAGCCTACTGTCTATGTCATCAGAATGTAGCAGGTCAATAAATGTACAGTCAGCAACTGTCAGATTCTACATCAACATTCATTCACATGAAATGATTAAATCTACCTCAATCATTTGATAAAATAGCCACATCATTTGATAAAATAGCCACATCACTGTACAATTATGATCACAGGGTTAGTGACTCCAGCTTTGAAAAATAAACAGCTTCACTTCCACACTTGTTTTCCTTAAATGCTTTGGCTTTACCTTGATGTTTATGTAGCAACAAAAGACTTATGGGACAATGATCTAATATATTGACAGAGACAGGTCCCAGTCAGAGTGACCACAGGTAAGTTTGTTAGTAGAATACAGAAAATCTGTTGAATAACATCAAGAAATAGAAACTAAAAAACCTTGGGTGAGATTCAGCCCCTTTAAAATCAATGTTAAAACTCTTATTAACTTCATCAGAGTCAAGATTTTACCCCTTACCTTCCATTTTACACATAAAGCTAGTTCAGTACCTAGTTACAGAGTACAACTCCAGTTTTAGTTATGGAGGTGGAAAACTACCACAAGACTAATCAGGGTGTAGCATGTATGACTACTTGCCTTGAAACCCAATGAAATGTGTGCACATCCAGTGCAAGTAGCAGGTTGTCCCAACTCCAAGTATAGCATCATTAAGTCCCGACTCCAAATATAGCATCATGAGTTTCTGAACTGGAGGAGCATAATGATGAAATAGTTTACAGACAAGATATAGGGACATTACAGAGCAGTTCCACCTTCAAAATGGTTGCTCAGATTATCCAGCTAACGAAGCTGGGAGGGAAACAAGATAAAATGGAGGGACAAATACCTTAGTTAGCACCCACCTTCCAATAAAGGCAGACTCATTCCTCACATGGCCAGGAGAAGGGATTAGAAATGTGAGAGTCAGAGAGACAGAAAGGCTGTGGATTCAATCATTAAAAATATTGATAGCTCTGTATGGCACAAACTTGGCAGATCTTAAGATGTTTACATAAATTTCTGGTGAGTGCTGAGAAGGGCCCTCTGGTTATAGAATCATAGAATAGAATTGTAGGACTGGAAGGGACCTAAAGAGGTCTTCTAGTTCAGTCCCTAGCACTCAAGGCAGGACTAAATATTACCTAGACCATCCCTGACAGGTGTTTATCTAACCTGCTCTTAAAAATCTCCAATGATGGAGATTCCACAAGCTCCCTAGGCAATTTATTCCAGTGTTTAACAACCCTGACAGGAAGTTTTTCCTAATGTTCAACCTAAACCTCTCTTGCAGCAATTTAAGCTAATTGATTCTTGTCCTGTCCTCAGAGGTTAACAAGAACAATTTTTCTCCTTCGTCCTTGTTACAACCTTTAATGTTTTTGAAAACTATTATCATGGTCCCATTTCCCTTCCCCCACTCCCAGTCTTCTTTTTCCAGACTAAACAAACCCAATTTTTTCAATCTTCCCTCATAGGTCAGGTTTTCTAGACCTTTAATCATTTTTGTTGCTCTTCTCTGGATTTTCTCCAATTCGTCCACATCTTTCCCAAAATGTGGCAGCCAGAACTGGACACAATACTCTCGTTGAGGCCTACTCAGCACGGAGTGGAAGAATTACTTCTTGTGTCTTGCTTACAATACTCCTGCTAATACATCCCAGAATGATGTTTGCTTTTTTTTTTTTTTTTTTTTTGCAACAGTGCTGCACTGTTGATTCATATTTAGCTTGTGATCCACTATGACCCCCAGATCCATTTCCACAGTACTCCTTCCTATTTCCCATTTTGCATATGGGCAACTGATCCTTCCTTCCTAAGAGGAGTACCTCGCATTTGTCCTTACTGAATTTCATGCTATTTACTTCAGGCCAGTTCTCCAGTTTGTCCAGATCATTTTGAATTTTAATCCTATCCTCCAAAGCACTTGTGTACTCTCTATGCCATTATCCAAATCACTGACGAAGATATTTAACAGATACAGACCCAATCCCTGCGAGACCTCACTTGATATGCTTTTCCAGCTAGACTGTGAACCACTGATAACTAATCTCTGGGAACAATTTTCCAATCAATTATGCACCCACCTAGCTCCATCTAGGTTGTATTTCCCTATGGTAAATGGGAAGATATTATGGTAGATATTGATACAAGTGACACAGGGAGGATGTGACAAGTTCCTTGGCAAAGGGCCCCTGTCAGTAACCTAGTCCCAGATTTGGACCTTAGCGTCCAAAATATGGGGGTTAGCATGAAAACCTCCAAGCTTAGTTACCAGCTTGGACCTGGTACTGCTGCCACCACCCAAAAAATTAGAGTGTTTTGGGGCACTCTGGTCCCCCCAAAAACCTTCCCTGGGGACCCCAAGACCCAAATCCCTTGAGTCTCACAACAAAGGGAAATAAACCTTTTCCCTTCCCCCCCCCCAGGTGTTCCTGGAGAGATACACAGAAGCAACCTCCGTGAATCTAAACAGAGGGATTCCACCCTCCCCGTTCCCAGCCTGGAGAACAGAATTACCGAGAGTCAATCTCTCTTCCCCCCTCACCCAGAGTGAATGCAAAGTCAGGCTAGTACATCTAACACACACAGGTTTCCCTCTGACTTCTTCCTCCCACCAATTCCCTGGTGAGTACAGACTCAATTTCCCTGAAGTTCCTCACTAAAGAAAAACTCCAACAGGTCTTAAAAGAAAGCTTTATATAAAAAGGAAAGAAAAATACATACAAATGGTCTCTCTGTATTAAGGTGACAAATACAGGGTCAATTGCTTAAAAGAAATATGAATAAACAGCCTTATTCAAAAAGAATACACTTCAAAGCACTCCAGCAACTATAGACATGTAAATACAAAAGAAAAAAAACCATATAACTCACTATTTGATCTCTTTGTACTTACAACTGGGAAACAGAAGATTAGAAAAGCAGGAAATAGAAAAATCCTTCTCTAGCTGAGAGAGATTCAGGCAGAAGACAAAGAACTCAGACACAAACTTCCCTCCACCCAAAGTTGAAAAAAATCCTGTTTCCTGATTGGTCCTCTGGTCAGGTGCTTCAGGTTACTTTTTTTTCAGGTGAAAGAGACATTAACCCTTAGCTATCTGTTTATGACAGCCCCCTACTGACAAACTCTCTACACCAAACACGACTTGCAGGATATTTATTCATAAAGAGTAACAATGTAAGTTATCTACAGAAAACTCATAACTTGTCAAGATTCAGTCATTGTGAGATGTATCTACAGATAATATTTAAGGAATAATGTATTTATACTGAAAGCATGCTTTATGGACCTGGAGTAAAAGTTTATCACCAAGGGATAATGTGTCTCAGTAATGGGCCATTCAAGCAGGTGTGAGTTGTCACCCTGCTCTGGTTAGCCAGTGATGTAATACAAGACTCAGTTGTCTGGCCTTGCTCCATCCCAAGACTCTCAATATAAAACCATCAGAGAGAACTGCAAACAAAAATCATTTGGGGATTAAAAAAAGCAACATTACAGCATACAGAGGTTCACCCTATGAATAGAGACAAAAGACTGTTTCATTATAACACAGAGTATGGCAAGGCACTCCGTATTCTTTTAATTGAGAAGACATCTTGAGGAGCACGGGTATTCTTATGAAAAATTGGATCCTTGTTCCTGCAAAGCCAGCCAATTCTGCAACAGACTGAACACTGGGGTGGGGTGGGGGAACCAGCTTTATTATATAGGAAAGGTAACTATTAAGATGTGCAATCCAGGTTCACATTTTATGATTTTGTTTAGTACTGTAACTATTTGTTTCCATCGCGTTCTCTCATTTCTAGTAGAATCTCCCTTCTTTCCTAAATAATCTATTTGTTTCATTATAAGTGATGGGTTTATTACAGGAATGGTGATTTAAAGTAAAACTGGTAAACTGGGGTATACCACACATTTGTGGGCAGATGATCTGGGATTTCTGTAAGTAGCCAGTGTCAGGAACTGGATATCACAGGGGAACGCTTCAAAGGGATATAGGGGCTGGAGTGTAACTGTTGTTAACCTGCAAGGCGATGACAGGGCTGGCATAGCCCAGAAGAGCATGCTTGAATAGCTAATAGGCTGGTGGAGTCAGGGAGGCCAGGCATCACAGTAGGCCAGGCATCATCTCACTAGAGACAGGAGGTAATAAGATAACTCTCAGTTCCGGATACCCTGACAACTGTCACAGAGGTGTAGGAGAAAAGTCCTGGAAGATAAATTTAGACCAAAAAAAGACACAGAGGACATGAAGTTATGTTTTTTCCCCTACAGTTTTACATGCAGGGCCAGCTAGACAAAGAGAACTTCAGAGTATAAATATGTGGATGACAAGACGGCCTAAAGAGCAGGGGATGAATTTCATTAGGAACTGGGGAAATTTGGAGGGAATGGAGAAGGTAGACAGAATGGGTCTGCTTGACCTTAACCAAAGTGGAAGTGGACTGTTGGCATAGAGAATGAACATAGATTGGGGAGATTATTTAAAGTAGGAGCTGGGAGAAAGCCAAGTGCCAAGGAATACTCAAGCTGGACAAAGACATTCATGAGGAGTGCCTGTAATAGAAAGATAAATCTGTATCCAGTAAAGGATAATTATAGCTGAACTGGAGGAGGCACGTGTTCAAGTTCTAGAAGCAAATTCTGGAAAAGCAACAGAGTGTCCGACCTAACAGTTAAATAAAACTAGGCACATGCCAAATTCCCACCTTCCCCAAACTCAATTTCTGTTTATATATCAATGCAATGAGCTTGACAATTACTTAATTAGAATACCTGCAATTGAAAAGGATCTTGACCTAATAGGTAATCCCTGTGAGAATATGCTGAGAATCCTGATGCGTAGTGTATACCCCAAAGCCTTCGTTCCCACCCCCACTCTCACAGAGCCATCTGCCCATACAGCAGGGAACGAGCCCCCACAGAGAAGCAGAGCCCATGATTCTGAAACAGTGCAGGAAGAGGGGGAAGAGGGCAATTGCACCTGGAATCATCTCTCCAGCTGCCTATACCAAAAACAGCATGATGACACTAGATTTCAGAAATTTCAAAATTTAAGAAATCTAGACCTAAAGACCCAAATGTCAAAGAAAAGAAATTAAAATCCGTAGATTTCACATGCAGTCTACTAAAACCGCCCATAGGAGAGTCACAGAAGGCATGAAAGGCAAAATAAATAAATAAGTAAATGAACGAAAATCCAAAACAATATAGTTAAATGGCGAGGTTCCAGAGATTATTCAGCCAAATAATCTTTCAGAACATGAAAATCCAACCTTAGTTAAACCAATAGAAGTGAGCATGAACTAAAATAAAAAGGAGAAGATTAGGCACCATCTCATTTGTGGGAATATGTAGTTGGCCAGTGCACAGGGAAACAGCAATTTTCTCTCACAAATACCTAGTTTGGGTACTGTGACGTTCCCCTTTGGTGTTATCTGGACCAGTGATCTGCTTGGTCACTCCAATCCTCGACTCCGGGACCCAGCCTTACTTTGCTTTGCTGTGAGAACCCCTACTCCTGGACTGTTCACACAGAGCCTCTAGCACATAAGCTGCTTGGATTGTGCAATCGAATGACACTAGTCAATATCTCCGGTCGCAGACACAACCCTAGGAACCTCCATCTTGCAGTGTCCAGTTATGCCCACTGGACGCTGCAAGCTTATATGAGTCTGTCAATTTAACAAAGAAATTGATATGTACCAGGCTTGTTATCCCAAGGGGAGTCTCTGACATGCTTCAAACCAAACACACTGCTTCAGGTAGAACAAACAAACAGATTTATTAAACTACAAAACAAATAGATTTTAAGTGATAATAAGTCAAAGCACAATGAGTCAGATTTGGTCAAATGAAATAAGAGCAAAATGCATTCTAAGCTGATCTTAACGCTTTCAGTGCCCTTACAAACGTAGATGCTTCTCACCACAGGCTGGCTGGTTGCTCTTCAGCCAGGCTTTCCCCTTTGATCAGCGCTTCAGTCGCTTGGTGTAGTGTCTGTAGATGTAAGTGGGAGAGAGAGGAAGAACACAGCAAATGTCTCTCCCTTTTATCATGTTCTTTCTTCTCTCTTGGCTTCAGAGTGAAGTGAGCATTACCTCATCATAGTCCCAAACTGACCAAGGGAAAGGGGGTGACTCACTCGAGAGTCCAACACATCCTTTGCTGCTGCCTAGCCCAGTATCCTTTGTTCCTGTGAGGCTGGGCTGGTTTTATTCCACATATGCCCTGATGAGGTGTGAACTGCTCCTCTGCTTTTGGGGAGAGTTTTGCCTGGGCCTCTGCTCCTGGAGAGTTTTTGCCTGGGGCTGTTTTAACCCATGAGGACACATTTTCAGCCTCATAACTATATACATGAAATTACAACCTATAACATTACTATAACAATGCTCAGTGCATCATGAGCCTTCAGAAGACACCCCACATGACAAACTTTGCATTGGATACCACACAATCATATAATAAGGATGAACATGGGGGTGCACGGTGTTCCTCTGAGGCACAGAGTGTCACAGGTACACAATTCAGGTAATTTGTACATCCCTGACCTTTTGAAAATTAAATTCTCTCTTTTAATTCTAAAATACTCTATTCTAAATAAAGATAATTAACTAGAACAAAATAAAGAAATATGTTAGTATTATGCCAGCACTATTAATTCAGTAACATTAACATAGGTATTATGAACTCCCAGGCACCCAAGGGGAAAGTTTATAAGCCCTTCCCCTGCCTGAAGGTGCCATTCTGCACTGGGAAGAAGAGCTACAGTAAAAAGAGTGTGTACTATACACACAGTCTTTTATTCAATCATAGTAGGAATGAACACAGGAGTCAGTTCTTTATTCATAAATCCAAGCCTGTTTCCAGCTAGCACTCTGCCCAAAAGTATCCCTCTTTCTGCTTCCTCCCAGTGTCATGCTACCACTGTTCTCTGACTGGCAGCTCACTTTTAGGCAGTTTTCAGCCTTCTACCACAGCCAGACAGGCACACAGAGCCCCCTGCATTTGCAATCAGCCCCAATGAAATGAATTTGCCCTCACAGCTCACCTTTGGCCAGTCTTGCATGTAGCCTATGTTTTTTGCAGTGACTCCTATCGTTTCAGCTACCTTACTCAGTAAAGGACCCTATTTGCTCCTTACATTTATCCTGAATGAAGCGTGGCTAGCATGCCCACCAGCCTCAACGAGGTTTTTGATTGCCTATAGATCACAGTCACAACTGCTGGTAGCTACCAACAACTTTGGCATAACAATATTTACTGTAACACATAAAGGTAAAAGACCTGAACTATAAAAGTTTGTAAAGAGATTACAGCGAGAGCTCACAGTATAACATTAGCTCATAAGAAATCACTACTAGTTATTTTAGCAAGGAGAAAGGATTTCTCTTTCTCCACAGCTGATACAGCTTCCTATTTAAGATGAATAGTCCATGGATCTAAACTTCTGGTTAGATACATATCAGTTACACTTCCAACACTTCAAGAGTAAGAATACAGAAGGAAGCCTCAGAACAGAAAATATTTGAGTCCATTTATGACCCAATTATGCCCAGCAAGTGTTTTCTTTCTATTGAAATGAAAAATTCTCTCTTAGAATAAAGCTCATTGACCAGATAAGCTCCCACAGCAAGGAGTGATATAAGACATACGTTATTTGAAAAAAATGTGATGTAAATTATAACATGGCCAAAATAACATGGAAGAAATTTTCCCCATTCAAAGTGAAAAAAGTCAGCTCCTCTTAACATGTCTTTGAAAAAATCCTTGGGAATTATTTATAGACTGATTTATGTCATGGGTTCTAAATTTTATCTCTTCCATTCATTGATTAGCGTGTGAAACACAAAGTGGGAATTTAAAAAATATCTAACTTTGGATAAAAGTGCCAGTTACAGTGAAAAACCATACACAACAATGACCTACTCGGTATTACATTTCTTCTGTATAATTCTGCTCTCAGTAACTTTAACATCTGTTTTATTACTTATTCATATATAGTACAAATCGGATAAGTTCTAAAAGTGAAATGGAACCTCTCTAAAGACCAAGGAAATGGCCTAAATATAATTTTGCCACTTTCTACTTCATTTAAAAAGAGCAATCTTTCCTTCGGCCCTCAAGTCTGATTCTGAACCTAAAACAGGACTTGTTTCATGTTTCTACTGGAAGTGTCATGGCAGACTTTCTATTTTAAAGACAGAAATTAAAGATGGAAAAGACCTTTTAGATACTCTAGTCCAGAAGTTCTAAATCTTTTTCTTTCTGAGGCCCACCAACATGCAATAAAACTCCAGGGCCCATTAGCGGGGGGTGGGGGCCCCTTCGGGCTTAAGCCATGAGAGAGGGCTTGGGATTCCAGGCTTCAGCCACTGGGGGAGGGGAGGCCTCAGATTCAGCCCCACCAGGCACCAGGGCTTGAAAAACTGGGCTTCTGCCCTGCAGGGTGCTGGACTCAAGGCTCCAAGCTTCAGCTGCAGGGTGCCAGGGCTCTGAGCTTTCTGCCCTGGGCCCCAGCCAGTCTAAAGCTGGCCCTGCTTCGCAACCCCCCCTCCATTCTCCAGCTGCGGACCCCCAGTTGAGAACGGCTGCTCTAGTCAATCCTTCTGCTGATGCTGGATTGTTCTCTATACATTTGGTAGTGTGTTCCACAACCTAGTTTGAAATGTCTTAAGGGAAGGGTTTCCATCACTTCTCTTGGAAGACGATTCACTAGGATAATAAATCTCATCGTTAGGAAGTTTTCCCTGTTTTTAAAACCTAAATTTCCCTTTCCTAAAGTTCATTTTACTACTCAAAACTGTATCACATTTCATACTACATTTCTTACTTCCCTTGGTATTTTCAATATTAAAGTAGCTGTAGACATTCATGTCCCATGTTAGTCACTATTTAGACTAAATATACATGTCTAAATGTTCCTTTAATTACTAATTCAAATCTTTTAGTTATACTTCTCTAAATTCCGTTCAATTAGTTTACATCTTTTTGTTCTGAGATGTCCAGAACTGAGTTAGGATTCACTTCGTAAATGAAGGGCAGGCATCTAAGTATTCCCTAATCAAGAAATAGATTAAAAAAAATGAACCAGTGTAATATACAGTGGATATTCTGGCAACAATTTGGACATGAAAAAAATTAAAAATGACTAACTTTCAAAAGCAGTTCACTCAAGAATTTACATGTCATTATTTTCTGCAATTGAGCTAGAACCCAAATTTAGGGCCCAATTTCAATTGGATTATTCATGGTAGTAATCATCAGTTGGGAGAGAATATTTCCAGGACCGGGTCCTTAAATAATTGTATTATTGTACACATTGTGTGCATAAAATATGAAAAAAATAACATTTTCCATACATAGAGAACTTTACATTTTAAATTTCTATATGAGTAAATGGGGTATAATTTACTTGTTCTATTTATGTTTACTTGCTAATACAATCATACTTTTTACTTCCCCATACTTGCCGGGTTTACACATTTGCATTTAGACTACAGAGTCTTCCAGTCAGCTATCAGACCTTCTTCTTTCTATGTTTAAAAATGCTCATCACATTGTGGACACTACCAGAAATAAACCATAACAACAATACATGGCAAAAGTAATGAGATGTTTTAGTAACAGTTTACTAACTTCCAATTCCTAAAACAAGGATCCATTAACTAGGTTCTCTATCCATATATATATATCATTAATGCATATGAAGTTATGAGAATTGTGTTGTATGGTTGTCACTAAAACATGCTGTAAGTTGGGGAATCAGCCAGATATTAGCTCCCCAGAGGCAACAGCAAGGAAAGTAACTAACACTTGGGCAGGGTTTCAAACAACCTATCAACAACCATTGTGCAGTAAGGGAGCTAAAATTCAGTGACTCACCAGGGAAACTGCTCCACCTTGCCTGGAGACTCAGCAATGCCCCCCAGATATGCCTGGACTTATGTTTTCCAAGCACATGGGCTGAGGGTATAAAACAGACACAGTGGACACATACTGGGCCCTTCTCCTGCCCCCACCTATGCTGCAAGCAACTAAGATACTGAGAAGAAGACAAGACTCTAACGGAGCAGATTGGCTCAGGTTTAAGGAACAAACCTATATATTAAGGATTGCAATATTCAGTGGGGTGAGAAAAACTGTTTAATCTAGATCAAGGGTAGGCAACCTATGGCACGCGTGCCAAAGGCAGCACGTCAGCTGATTTTCAGTGGCACTCACACTGCCCAGGTCCTGGCCACCGGTCGGGGGGGCTCTGCATTTTAATTTAATTTTAAGTGAACTTTCTTAAACATTTAAAAAACCTTATTTACTTTACATACAACACTAGTTTAGTTCTGTATTAGACTTATAGAAAGAGAACTTCTAAAAACATTAAAATGTAGTACTGGCACGCGAAACCTTAAATTAAAGTGAATAAATGAAGACTCTGCACACCACTTCTGAAAGGTTGCTGACCCTTGATCTAGATGTTGCCCAGTCTAATAGGGTTGTGAGTTTAGACTGCCCACTTATATTTTATTTCTTTTGGTAACTAACTCGGACTTTTTGTCTATCACTTAAAATCTATCTTTTATAGTCAATACATTTAACTGTTTATCTTTACCAGTGAGTTTGTATGAAGTGTGTGGCAAATTTGCTCAGGTTTTGCAAAGGCTGGGGTATATCCATTTTCCATTGCTGAAATGGTGAACCAATTAATAAATCTGCACTGCTCATCTTGAGCAGCGCAAGACGATATAGTCCTGAGGTACAGTGCTGGGAGCTGGTGAGATTTGGCTCTGGTGCCTTTCTCTGTGTGCTTCATGAGTGGCTCTGGGAGCATTCATGCAATCTAGCTGGGTATATGGGCATCCATATGCGGTTGTGCTGAGTGATCACAGCACCTGGAAGGGCACTGTGAAAGACAGCTCAGGCTGGAGAGAGTTCGAGGGGCAAAGTGGTCCCACAGTCCCAGGCCGCGCCCCGGGGATCCCGTAACACTTATAAATCTCCAAATTTATGCTACAAGGCGTAGAAACCTGGTACAATTACCAATATCCTCCAGTCAGAGTACGAATCCACACAATGTAGTACAGAAACAATAAAGAAAAACACCGAGATGATAAATGAACAGAACCCCCCTACGACAGCATTTATTTATGCCATTTTGGTATGCCAGCATCTGAAATTACCACTGCCAAGTATTTTATGTCATCTGGCCCATACAGTAGCATGCTTATCCATCATCCAATAGTGTCACAAACAAAGCAATAAATTACTTGCAGTGTTAATGTTTTAAATAATTTAAAGTTCTAAAATAAAGTAGCCTCATTTCTACAGTTACAAAATGCTACATAATTTAATAGCTATAAATACACTATTGCAGTTTTTAACATAAGGGAGAAAATAACATTTTTAAAGATTTTTACTATCGTTTATTATTTTTCATAACAATACCCTCCTGAATATTAATCTTTGCTTTGTTGTTTTGGTGCACTGACCTGGATAAATAAAATGGAGCCAGGTTACATGAGGAGCTGAGCTGAACATACATTGGATAACAGCCAGCCAGAACAAAAAAATGCTTGCAACTTCTGTGTTACAATGTTTGCTTATAAATTCACGGCCCTTTTTCTAATTAAACAGTAGTTTAGCAAAGACCCTCAAATCAAACTAAGCAGAAAGTGTTTTGTCTATTAAATTTAAAAATATAAAAATATCTTCAAATAATAGGCTCAATAGGCATCAAGATAAAAAGTAAACTTTGCCAGAAAAGGGAACATGCCCACATCTTTAGAGATTACTCCAAATTACATGTTAGTAGGGGTTCTGTTGATATTTCATGCACATGGTGCATAACTTAGAATTTAGTGCTAAAGATTTGACTTGAAGTCTATGAAAAGCAGGAAAAATTAGAGACATATCTGAAAATCTGCAGTGACATGAGCCTTAAATCTTTAAGCAGTCTGTATTCTGTGTATTGTACAACATTAAGCACATGGTCATCACCTATTACATTAATAAAAAAAATCAGAATTTGTTAAGCCAGAATGTCTGTGCTGATTTTCAGCACTTGTCAGTTTAATCTAAATATTTAGGATTATGTAAACAACAGTATTAAATTTTAAGTTTTTCATTCTCCATTATAATATCAGAAACAAGAGACACAAATCTGTTATATCTGTGTATGGTACAAAAGAGTTGAAGTATATTATAAAAATATGGAAATACAAAATTTTAGAAGCTTCCACTTGACCAAAGATCAACTAAAAACTTGGGATGACATGAGGTGGTTATTTACCTCTAACTGGAGGTTCTTTGAGATGCTTGGTCTCTATCTGTATGCCACTGAGAGTTTACGCATTCAAGCCATGCGTCCGGAGCCAGAGAAGTTGAAAGTAGTAGTATCTGTTGGCCTGTGCATGAGCCCTTGCCTTGCCTCATAGTTTCATCTGATGCGACAAAGGGTGGGGAGGAAAGACCACATCTCCAGTTCCTTCTCCACCACAAATCAAACACATCCACAGCAGAGAGGAAGGAGAAGGGGAATCTCAAAGATCCTTGTTACAGATGAGTCATCTCCTCTTCTTGAGTGATGGTCCCTATTATATCGTAGGATGATTAACAAGCAGTACCTAATTTGGAAGGCGGTATAAGGAAGAGGATAGAACAGTTAAACAGAGGACAGATGTGCTGAACAAGGCATCCATCGCAGAGTCCTGCACCAAAAAGTATGCAGCGAAGGTTTGTACCGAACTACGTGTGGCTGCTTTTCTTATGTTGGGAAGCGGCATATTGTAAAGGGTGGCTGCAGTTGATGCTTCGGCTCTTGTGGAATGGGCTCTGACTCTAGAGGGTGGAGGCAGTCCCAACAACCAATAGCAGAGCATAATGCACCCTGAAATCCACTTGGAAATCCTTTCAGCGTAGATTGCCTGCCTCATAATCCTTTCAAGCTACAGTGATAAACAGTCTAGGGGACTTCCTGATTGGCCTTGTCCTCTGCAGGGAGGGAGTGAAGGTGCTGCTCTTCCACTGAAGCGTGAGGCTTTGGAAAAAAAGCAGGTAAAGTGTATGGGTTGGCTGAGATGAAACTGGGATATAACCTTTGGTAGAAACTTGGAGTGCAGGTGCAGGGAGACTTTGTCCTTATGGAATGTGGTGAAGAGAAGGTTACTCACCTTTTTCAGTAACTGAAGTTCTTTGAGATGTGCGTCCCTGGGGGGGCTCCACTTTAGGTGTCGGTGCATCCCGGTGTCACTGACTGGAGATTTTCAGTAGCAGTGCCTGGTTGGGACGTGCATGCACAGTAGGTGTCTAATGGTACCGTTGGTGCTTCATCTAGAGCTTGCGCAGCTGGACCGCCTCGGTTCTTTCTCTGCCATAGAGTCCTTTCTGTGAAATCCGAAGTAGAGGGGAGGGGAGTGGAGCACCCACAGGGACGAACATCTCAAAGAACTTCAGTTACTGCCCAAGGTGAGTGCAGGGTTCATGGTAATGTGAAAGTATGCATCTTGTAGGTCAACGGGTGAAACCCAGTCTCCTTCTTCCAGCGCTGGAATTATAGATGTCAGCATGACCATTCTGAATTGGTGAGTATGTACAAATTTGTTGAGTCTTCTGAAATCTAGAATGGGTCTCCATCCTCCGTTTTTCTTTTGAGTCAAGTTGCAATTGGAGTAGAACCGCTTCCCTCTGTGTTGTACTGGAACAAGTTCCATGGCACCTAAGTGTACTAGATGGTTCACTTCTTGTTGTAGAAGATGCTCATGAGAAGGGTCCATGAAGGGGGATGGGTAGGTGGGATGGAAGTGAAGGGGATGGTATAGCCCGATCTTATTATCTCCAGCATTCAGCAATCTGTGGTGATGGAGGCTCATGCTAGGTAGAATGGTCATAATCGATGACCAAAAGTCTGGGTATTTTGTGAAAGTTGGGGGAAGTCAGTCAGACCCTTGACCAAAGCTTCAAAAATTGTGTCTTGGGTGGATGGTGCTTGTGACGCTGTGGATTGAGCTTGGTGTGGTCGACATCTCTGTGACCGGTGTTGAGTTGTCAAAAGGTTGCTGTGAGCACTGTGTTGTGTTGTCCCAGTTATGGTGATATAGTTGGTACCTCCGATGTCTGTTTGGGGACATATAGATGCCCAATGTTCAGAGTGTCGCACGAGAGTCCTTCATTGAGTGTAGGAAATCATCCGTCTTAGAGGAGAATAATTTCTCTCTATCAAATGGGAAGTTCTCAACTTTAGCCTGGAGTTCCCTTGAAATTCCTGAGGATTGTAACCAGGAGACCCTCTGCATGACTATGGCAGTAGCCATCATGCAAGAGACCATGTCGACGACATTGAGGGACGCTTGTAATGCTGCTATCTGTGCTACAAGTTGTCCTTCCATCAGGACAGATTGAAATTGTTCTCTCATATACTCCAGTATGTCAGCGAGGAACTTGTTGAGCTTCTGGTAATTGCCGTGATCATATCTTGCAAGTATGGCAGCATAATTGGCTTGCGGAACTGGAATGTAGCTGATGAATAGACTTTGTGACCAAATAAATCCAGTCTCTTAGAGTCTTTGTCATGTGGTATGGTTTTAAACTGGAGCTGTTTCCCCCGTTGGTTCACTGAATCCACCATAAAGGAATTCGGTTGCAGGTGCGAGAAGAGGAAGTCCATGCTTTTATTGGGCACATAATATTTTCCATCAGCTTTCTTGCATGTTGGGGATATGGTGGCTGGTGTTTGCCATACTATTTCTGCCAGCTCCATCAGGGCGCTGTTCACTGGCAGCGCTATCTTTGTTATGGATGGCAAGTGTAGGATTTTCAAGAGCTGGTGTTGGTTTTCAGTCATGTCTTCAAGAGGGATGTTGTGGCTCTGTGCTACATGCTTGAAGAAGTCCTGAAATTGTTTTGAATAATCTGCGACAGTGGGCGGACGGGGGCATTACCGCCTCATCCAGAGATGAAGAGGAATTGTGGGTTGGTGAGAAGTCCTGTGTATTGGAATCATCCAATTCCTCTGCCCTATCCTCAGGTGCCTCTGAGGGCTCTGTAGTTGTCTCCGCAGGGGGGTGTATCGGTCTCCTTTGCGGGGTTATGAGGTCTGTGGAACAGACATCTGTAGGTTGCCCAGGGGTCCCAATGTGTTCATTGCATCAGGAATGGCATGGGGGCACATCCAGGGGTTAGCTAGCCATGGGGGCACATCTCTGTGAAGACTATCACTGGCACTCACGTGCGACACTGGTGGTTTGGTGCCAGAGGAGGATGAGTGTACAGAGTAGAAGACTCCCTCCTTCAGGTAGTTTTCCTCATTGCTGAAAAACTGTGGAGCAGATGGTGAGTTCGGCTGTTTTGGTGCCATTGGCACCAGGGAACCATCAATGCCGGGTATAGAGACCCTGGAATTGAAGATATTTTTATGTCTGCTGGTTGAGTGAAGGAGTGCAGTGTCACGGACATTGGTACCATGCTTTTATATACAGATGCCTGGGAGGTCAGTTGGGTTGGTGCTGCTCTTTTGTGAGTGGCCTTGGTTGGTGCTGGTTTTGCCGTGTTAGCTCGTTCATGGAACTGCTCCACAGTAGTTGGCACTGGTGTAGGTGGCATCACGATCAGTGACGTTGTCGGCATCATGTCCTTCCTGGTAGTATTCGGTGCTGTGGAGAAGGAGGCTGACTTGTGCCTGGTACTCAACTCCTTGTCCCTGCCAGACGGTGCCCAGAGCAGTGAATGTACTCATCCTCCTGGCTATCAGCACAGAGTGTAGAAATATCGCCCAAGACTTTTCTCTTTAACGGTTATCCATGTGTGGGACATGTTTCCCTCTTCCTCAATTTTTTTTCTGGAGGAAAGGGTACTCACTCTGTCCAAAGGGGGTGCACCCAGAGAGTCCCTTATTGGGGTTTTTCCAGAGTCAGATGGTGGCATTAGGGATTTTTCAATAAGGATAATTTTAAGCCAGAGATCAATATTCCTCCTTGCTTTGGCTTTGAGGTTGCTGCAATGGTAGCATTTTTGAGGAATGTGTGCCTCCCCTAAGCAACGAACACACTGCAAGTGTCCATCGGAGACAGGCATAGCGTCCTTGCACAAAGTGCATCTCTTAAACCGAGGAAAGCCTGGCATTTTCATTGTCTACCTTTGTTTCTTTTGAATTGGTATAACTAAAGAGAAAAAGGGAGGGGAATCTTCCTAATTTTATCTGTTTTTTTAAACAGGGAAAGTCTAACTGGTTAAAAGACAGAAACTTAAGAGTAGAATTATCTAACTACTAGAAATAAAAACTTAACTATTTCTGAATTGATGGAGGCCTCTATAAAGTCTAAGGACTGAGTGGGAGTCAAAGTTGATTTTTCGACATTGGTGTTGATCCCCAGGGATGAAAGGAGTCTGAGCAACATGCAGGTCAAGAGTCAAGCTTTGGATCTGGATTGTGCTGCGAGAAGCCAGTTGTCAAGAGATGGGAAAATAAGGACCCCCAGAACACCTCAGGTGGGCTGCTACGATCGAGAAAACTGTAGTGAAAATCCTGGGAGAAGTAGTAAGTCCAAACAGTAGGACCCTTGCTGAAAATCCCAAGGGCCCACCATGAACTTCAGGACTCTCCTGTGGGTTGTATGGATGTCTATGTGAAAACAGGCATCCTGCATACTGAGAGCCATAAACAACATGCCTTTTACTAGTGATGGTATGATGGCTGCTAAGGTAACCACACAAATCTTCGGCTTGCGTATGAAGCAGTTGAGGTGACAGAGGTCCAGGATTGGTCTCCAGCAACTCTTCTTATGGGTACCAGGAAGAAAGTTGAATAGAACCATTCTAGAGAATATGCTAGTTCAGAAGAATGTGCTCTCTCTCTCCCTCCCCCCCTTTGCAGTAAAGAGTCTATTTCTAGGGCAAGGATACTGTCATGAGAGTGGTCACTGAAAAGGGGTCAGGACAGGGGATGTGCACGAGGTAGCATTTGAACTAAATTGTACAGCCAGGACCCACTTGTCCGTTGTTATTGCACCCCAAGCTAGTAAGAGGAGTGCTAGATGATCCTGAAGCAGGTGACTTGGTTGTACTGCAACAGGCACAGTGGTTGATCGTTTTCTAGCAGCACTCAGAGAACTGCATGTGAGATGATGAAGACTGTGAAGGCAGACCTTGTGGCTAGGATCACTGGGTCTTCTGGCACTCACAAGGAGATATGGCCTCTGGTGGAAGAACTGGGGAGTCCTGAATCACTGTGTAAGTGGTAAAATTTTCATTTCGGTGCAGATGTGTAGATACCCAGGGATCGAAGTGTGGCTCTGGAGTCCTTGAAGGAATGGAGGGGTGCATCAGTTTTCTGATTAACCAGGTGAGACTCATCGAAAGGAAGGTCCTCATTGATATTCTGCACTCCTCTGGGAAAATCAGATGAATGAAGCCACAATTCCCTTTGCTATTGAGTGTGAGGCAGTCTCTGCAGCATTCAGAGCAGACTGAAGCAACATTCTAGCCACCAGCCTGCCCTCCTCCAGGATAGACTGGCAACATGCTCGGCTTTTCAGTTAAGTCTTCCAATTTGCTGTAGTTAAGGAAGTCATACTTGGCCAACAAGACCTGGTAGGCTGAAATTCAGAATTGGAGGCTTACTGAAGAGGAAACCTTGCGTCCCTGAAGGTCTAAGCATTTCCCCTTCTTATCTGTCAGGGTGGAGCATGGATGTTGCTGTCTGGCATGTTCCATTGCTGCTTGCACCACGAGGAAATTGGATGGTGAGTGAGAAAAGAAACTACATACCCATTCCAGAGCCAGAGCTGGTGCTGGAGCAGAGGACTGTCTGAAAACCGGCAGACCCCTCATTTTAAGGGAAGGTGATGTTGAAGGCACGCATGGCTCAGGGATCAGTACTGGTGGATCCATTGGTCTGTGAGATTTTTTGTCATGCTTATGTGCCTTGGAACTTGCCACTTCTCCATAGCTGGAATTTGTGGAAGGTGCATCGTCCTTCTTCAGCTTGGAGGAAGACTTACTGCCATACTTATGCACATGCTTCCTTGGCACAGAGTCCCTAACAGTGATACGGCTGGAGTTGGGTTTGAGCTCCACAGCCAGAGATGCACTCCTGGGTTTCTCAGGCTGATGTTCAGGGGGTATTCTCTGGCCTGGTCTGACTGCGGCCACATGATGACCTTCAGGAAGTGCTTCTTAAAGCAGAGAGGCCAGCCTTCTTGGGTATGGCTTGAGAAGGACTGGCAAATACTGAACCTGGATGAAATGTGGGCTTCTGCCAAGAAATAGAGGCAGTGTTGCTCATCACTGACAGAGAATAAATGCAGACAAGAGACAAATGCAGATTTTGAATCCTAGCCAGTGGTGTAGCCAGGTGGAGGGAACAAGGGGAGTGATCCCAAAAAGAGGCACCCCCTGCTGCAGCGCTTTTACTCACCCGGCAGCACTTAGATCTTTCTATGTGCTGCAAAATTATTAAGCATAATACCCTTTTAAAGTTAAAAAAAATTCTATCAATCACCAACTATTTTAGAAACAAAGCCTATAAAGAAGCCTATTCTCTTCTGAATCCAATTTATTGGCTGGTCCCACAGAGCTTTGAATAAGCTTCTGAAACTACACTTTCCTAACCATTTAACTTGTTTTCCAAATATAAAGATGAAAATAGGTGACAATTTTTACATTAGGTACAAAGCTGTCAATTAACATTTCCCCTATGGTTACAGTACTTAAGTGTGCTATTTATTTATATCTATAAACATATTTATTGGAAAGGAGCACCTATCTCTTGCTCTAGATGCTCCCTGAAAACACTTAAATACACAATCATGAAATGGGCCTAACCCTCACAATCAACCATCGAGTAAGATCTATCAAAATCACCAATAAAAACCCAGAAACAATTAAAAACATATTTAAGATACTTTTAGTCATCAACAAAACACATTGCTATTTTATGCTGTAATGGTTTTCAAAGGCATTCACCAATTTTATACATACACTCAGTGAGTATAAACTCTGCCTACATTCTAATCTTGGATTTAGCTCAAATAAAATAGTCATATGGTTGTTAAAAGGAAGCAAAATAGAAGCTATAACTTAGCTGGAAGTCACTTAAAGGTAATAAAAAGGAGAAAAAAAAAAGCCCCTCTCTTTTAATGGACAGAGAAATAAATGATAAATGGACAAGGGACCTAAAGAGGTGGGTGTGCAAGGCCCAAAAGTGATTACGTAATATACTTCAAAGGACAGTTTGTAAAAATAAAGCATTTGTTATCTTGACAAGTAAACCTAGAACAAAACTATACCATAATATTGTACAAACAGCGACTGTTCACTTGTGACTAGCATGGAAACCTTATCAAAATAAGAACAAAAGAGCACTGTTCTTGTATTGCTTAATGTCCATGAAGGAAAGTAAAATGAATTATAATCGGAGAGATCAAAGATATATGCATAGTTTTCAATAGCACTGAGATGAGATTGGCAATAAAATCAAAACTGGCTTCCGTGTCAGCAGTACTGAGTCACCATTTCTGCAAAACATATACCTATGCACCTGGCTGCTTATTCATGATCTCATCCATCTGTATGTTACTGATAAACATTTTAAAGGCTCTTATTATCTATAAAATCTACTCTTCACTGGGCAAGGTCTGAAAAATCCCAGAGGAAGTGTACACATGAATAGAGATTTTTAATGAATAAAGAAGAGTTTGCTACAGTCCTTCAGTAATCCTTTATTTCTATAAAGAAAATTGGTTATCTAGCATAATTATGGTACAATCACAATATAAGTCCTTAGTGATTGAAAACAATTTCTTCAGGCTGCAAATACCTGAATCCACTTGTTATACAAGAACACTATAAAATCTATGACAAACATAGCGGAATAAATTCTGTCCTCTTAACTGTGTATATGGGGTGCCATTTGATGTCAGGTAGCTTAACACACATCCTTGGAGGAAGGGGAAGAATTGACATGCAACACGAAAAATAGTCTTAACCATATAAATTACTCTGTTATCAATTCATATATAGCAGTGGCTCTCAATCTTTTGTACTGGTGACTCCTTTCACACAGCAAGCCTCTGAGCGCGACCACCTTTATAAATTAAAAACACTTGTTAATATATTTAACACCATTATAAATGCTGGAGGCAAACGGGGTTTGGGGCTGAGGTTGACAGCTTGCAGCCCCCCATGTAATAACCTCATGACCCCCAGTTTGGGAACCCCTGATATATAGTTTCATCTTGGTGATTGCTAAAAGTCCAATGGTCATTAATTTGAATGTTTTAGGATTACATTAGTGAGAAGACAGAAAAGAACTGAATTATTAAACTGCATACTTAGCATGAGAAGTGGTTGTTCCATGATTCTCAGTGAAGTGAAAGGCATAACACTGCTGTCTAAGTCATTATGGTATATCACTAACAGGTCTAGCACACACCTCACAAATATTTCATGTCACTTGTTCAACTCATATGTTCTTTTCTGGAAGCTAAGTTTTTTTTTGATGACAGTAAACATGACTTCATGCAGAGTCCAGCATAGCAGCTACAATAATATTTAGGGCCAAATCTCTCTCTTATTGAAGTTAGAGGCCAAACTCCCACTATGACCTTTGCTGACATTTTTTATTAGCATTCTAAGATCATCTGTCATGGAAAAACATTTCATATTATCCAATAAGATTTGGGGAGAAATCATGCCCCAATGAGTTTTGCCATTTACTACAATGGGGCTAGGATTTTGACCCCCTGATATTTTAGCACATTGGATGACAGAAACTGAAGGACTGAGTTAGGGAGATGATTACTGTCATTTCTTGAAATAAAATTTTGTGTATGCAAGTGAACACTAAGAACACTGTGAAAAACAACTGTGAGCTCTGGACCCAATCATTGGATTAATAATTCTTTCAACCCTGACCATGCTTTTCAGATGTGCAGATATAGAAACCTCTCCCCTAAGGGCCTCTCACAAGGGGATGTAATTTGTTAATTTTAAAATCATGATTTTATAATTAAGATATATTTTTATCTTTTTTCCATTTAAATTTTTCCAAATTTGACAGACCGCTTTCCTCTACAAACATCTAAATAAAGATACTGCCTATTTCCCTCAACCACCAAAACAATGCTCTACCTTCTGTCTGAAGCAGAATATGATATCTCTCTAAAATCAGTGTGAACTCAGCTCCATAAATGGACTAATAGAAAATAAGATTGTTGGTATCCTCTCTCAGTGATCAAGTTTGAACCCTTACATACTGTATAAATTCTATTACTATCTGGAAGCAGTATGGTACTTATCTCCATAGTATAAGAGCACCTCAAATTATTAATGAATTAAGCCTCATAAACCCCCTATAAGGTGGTATCACCATTTTATAAATAGGAAAATATGTGTTAGAGAGAGATTACGTGTCAGAGTCAAGGTCACACAGGAAGTCTGTGGAAAAACTATGAATAAACTCTTGATGCTTTTGACTAACCGTCCCACACATTACTCACAAAACCATTCTTCTTTTCTAATTTTAAGATAGCTCCCAAATGCAGCCATTCCACAATACCTGCAATGTACTGCTGGAGCACAACTAAAGTAACTTTCTTAAAGTAGTACTGAATCTCTCAACAAGTGGAAAACATCACATATAAAGCTGTTCAAACAAAAATCAATTCCCTGTTTTTAAAACATGAGTTGCATTAGTTGTTCTCAATCATACTAGTTTTTAAAAATTAGACGCTGAGATTAAGTTAAGGAACAATCACTAATTTTCTAGTGAGAAGCTTTAGTGCTAATATCATTGGCATATTCTATATGTGCATCTGCCAGTGCAACAGAGTGGCAGCAGAACATTATGCTTCCTTCTGAGCATAGAAGATCTACTACTTCAAATATCATTCTTGGATCATCTACAGCTCACTGTATGGATCAAGGACAAGCACCTGCTGCCCTGCAAACACCCATAGCTGTCCTGAGTGGCAGACACCTGGTGGCCTCAAGAGACACACAGTTAGCCTGGGAGGCTTGGGGAAGGAGATGAACTTATAAGTCTTATCTCTTGCATTAACTTCTGATTAGGATCAACCAGCCACAGTCTCCTGATGGTCCTCTATTGGCTCCTGGGGATAAAAGAGGAAATAACTGCATCTCACCAGTCCTGTTTTCCAACTCCTTCCCTCAAGAGAATAGCTGATTGCCTGCCCCAAGCGGAAAACAGAGGCTAAGTGGAGTGGAAGAACTGATGAGACTCTATCCAATTTTTTAATCTTCTCAACAATACTTTTCTTTTTATACATCACTTTTGCAAAGGAGAGACAAAAGGGAATACAGAGGGTAAATCTAATGAAAATCTTATATGTCTGTACACTAAAGCAAGAATTATGGGGAACAAACAGGAAGAACTAGAAATACTAGTGAATAATCATAATTACAACGTAACTGGCAACACAGAGACTTCGTAGGATAATTCACATAGCTGGAATATTGGTGAAGAAGGATATATTTTGTTCAGGAAGAGAGGCAGGGACAAAAAGGAGAAGGTGTTGCCTTGTATATCAAAGATGTATACACTTGCTCTGAGGTTAAGATAGAAGTTGCAGGCTGACCTGTTGAAAACCTCTAGGTAAGAATAAAAGGGGTAAAAAAACAAGGATGGTGTCATTGGAGGGGGTCTACTATAGACCACCTAAAAGGAAGAAGAGGTGGATGAAGCGTTTTAAAAACAACTAACAAAATCATCCAAAGCACAGGACTTGGCAGTGATGGGGAACTTCAACTACCCAAACATCTCTTGGGAAATAATGCAGCAGGGTACAGATTATCCAACAAATTCTTGGAATACACTGGAGACAACTGGAGGCAGTTCTAGATTTGATTCTGAAAAATAGGGAGGAACTGGTTGGGAATTTGAAGGTGGAAGGCAGCTTGGGTGAAAATGATCACGAAATGATAAGAGTTCAAGTTTCAAAGGAATGCTAGGAGGAAAAATAGCAGAAAAAAAGACAATGGATTTCAAGAAGGCAGATTTCAGCTAACCGAGAGAATTGGTAGGTAAAATCTCACGGGAAGCAAATCTCATGGGGTGGGGGAAAAGAGTTCAGGAGAGTCAGCAGTTTTTTAAAGAGACATTATTAGGGCAAAAGAGCAAACTATACCAATGTGCAGGAAAGACAGGAATATGGTAAGAGACCACCCCATCTTAACTAGTACTGTAGATCTCCAATGACCTGAAACTGAAAAAAGGGTCATACAAAAAGTGGAGGTCAAATTATGAAGGATGAGTACTAAAAAAAAAAGACCCACAAGCATGTAAGGACAAAATGAATAAGGCCAAGGTACAAAATGAGGCCAAACTAGCTAGGGAGATAAGGGTAACAAGAAAACATTTTACAAATACATTAGAAGCAAGAGGATGACCAAGGACAGGATAGGCCCATTAGACAAAGAGAAGGGAAAGACAGCAACAGAAAACACAGCAATTGCTGACATGTTAAGAGGAGGTTACTCACCTTGTGCAGTAACTGACGTTCTTCGAGATGAGTGTCCCTGTGGTTGCTCCACTCCAGGTGTCAATGCGCCCCTGCGCCTTTGATCGGAGATTTCTGCAGCAGTACTCGTACCGGCCACACATGCACAGAGCCTGTCCCTCTGGCTCTGAGTATACCTCTTAGTGAGCATGCGCGGCCGGTTCCCTCAGTTCCTTCTCTACAACGGAGGCTACCCCAACTCCTAAGCAGAGGGGAGGAGGATGGGTGGAGCACCCACAGGGACACTCATCTTGAAGAACGTCAGTTACTGCACAAGGTGAGTAACCTCCTCTTCTTCTTCGAGAGAGACATGTCCCTGTGGGTGCTCCACTCCAGGTAACTTAGAAGCAGTATCTCTCAAGGAGGTAGGGACTTCGGATCTGGTAAGAATGCAGTAGATAATACTGGTCTGCCTAATCGTGTATTAGAGAGAGGGCCCTGAGTAAGGGCATAGTGTTTAAGAAATGTGTGTTCGGAGGACCAAGTAGCTGCTTTACAAATGTCAGTCAATGGCACTTTATGTAAGAAAGCTACAGAGGTAGATACAGCTCTAGTGGAATGCGTTCTGATGGATGTTGGAGGTGTAACATTTTTTATCCAATAGCAGAGTTGTATGCAAATAGGAGATCCAGTTTGAAAGTCTCTGGATTGAGATAGGCATGCCTTTGGAGCGCTCCACGAGGGAGACAAAAAGGATAGAAGAGTTTCTGAAGGGTTTGATTCTGCACAAATACAAGGACAAGGCCCTGCGCACATCCAACGTGTGCACTGTGGCTTCGAAAGAGTTTGCATGTGGTTTCGAGAAGAAAGTTGGTAGATGTATTGGTTCATTGATGTGGAATGAGGCATGAACTTTTGGAAGGAATTTGGGGTGTAGCCTTAGGGTAACCTTGTCCTTGAAAAAGAGCACATACGGTGGATCTGCCATAAGGGCTGCTATCTCTCCTGCTCCTCTGGCGGAGGTAATCGCCACTAAATAGGCTGTTTTCATTGAGAAGAGTAATAGGGAGCAGGTGACTAAGGGTTCAAAGGGTTGACGAGTTAGTGAGGACAATCCTAGGTGAAGATCCCACGGAGGGGTAGGTGGCTTAATGTCTGGGTATAAGGTTTGGAGTCCCTTAAGGAAACGCTTGGTGATGGGATGAGCAAAGACCAAGGTATTGTCGATTGTATCATGAAAGGTTGTGATGGCAGCTAAGTGGACTCTGATGGAGCTGAAGGAGAGGCCGGTGTGCTTGATGTCCAATAGGTAGTCGAGTATGCGGGGACAGGGTGCGGATGTAGAACACAGTTGTTTAGTTGCACACCATTCTGAGAATCGCTTCCACTTTCGGAGATAGGTGGTACGGGTGGATTGTGTTCTGCTGTGTAGGAGCACCCTTTGAACTTGGTCGGAACAACCTAGTTCATGTTGGGAGAACTATGCAGGTACCAAGCTTTGAGATGAAGCATAGAGAGATTGGGGTGAAGAAGCCAGCCGTGTTGCTGTGATAAGAGGTTCGGGATGAGAGGCAGTGAGATCGGCGGTCGAACTGACATTCTGGTGAGGAAAGGGAACCACAGTTGTCTCGGCCATGAAGGTGCAATCAAGATCACCGTGGCAAGGTCCATTCGTATCTTTATGAGGACCCTGTTGAGAAGCGGTATTGGGGGGAAATGCATAGAGTAAGTCCCGGTGCCATGGGATCATGAATGCGTCTCCGAGGGAGTGTTTGCCCAGTCCCGCCCTGGAGCAAAAATTGAGGCATTTCTGTTTTTCGCAGTTTCAAAGAGGTCTATGGTTGGGTGACCCTAAGTGCGAAATATGTTGTAAATGATTCCCTCGTCTAGCTTCCATTCGCACTCCGAAGGGAAACGTCTGCTTAACTCGTCGGCAGTGGTATTCATCACCCCGGGGAGATAAGCAGCTGATATGTGGACATGGTTCGCAAGGCACCAATTCCAGAGTTTTATGGCCTCTGAGCAAAAAGAGTGGGATCGAGCCCCTCCTTGCCTGTTTATGTAGAACATGCAGACAATGTTGTTGGTATTTATGCGTACATGCTGATTTTTGTTTAGTGGCAGGAAGTGGTGGCAGGCATTTCGTACAGCTTTAAGTTCTAGAACATTGATGTGCAGGGAGGTCTCGGAGGGAGACCACAGCCCGTGGACTGTTTGGTGATAGATGCGGGCACCCCAGCCCGTTAGAGATGCGGGCATCCCAGCCAGTTAGAGATGCGTCGGTAGCCATTATCAGAGTTGGGGAGGTGGAAGGGGACTCCAGAGCAGAGGTTGAAGGGGACTGTCCACCACAGGAGAGAGTCTTTGACTCGGAAGGGTATGGTCAGAGGTTTGTTTAGTGAGTGCACGTTTGGTCTGTAAAGCGTGGCCAGCCACGCTTGGAAGCACCTCATGTAAAGACATGCATTCTGGACCTCGAAGGTGCATGAGGCCATGTGCCATAGTAGTTGGAGCCAGTCTCATGCAGTGATCTGAGGGCTGTCGTGAAGTTTCGTAGCCAGTAGTTTTATGGTGGGAGAGAAGCTCGTCTGGTTCTGGAGTCGAGGTCTGCTCCCATAAACTCTAGGTGTTGGGTAGACGTAATGTGGATTTGTTTCTGTTTATTTGCAGGCCCAGAAATTGGAAGCAATTGATGGTGAGTTGTGTGAAGCAGAGGGCTTCGTCGAATGCAGAGGCTTTGAGAAGGCAATCGTTGAGGTAAGGGAATATTATGACCCCTTTTTTCCTGAGGTAGGCAGTGACTACCGCTAGGAGCTTGGAGAAAACTCAGGGGGCAGTGGAAAGGCCAAAGGGCAGAACTCTGTTTTGGAAATGCATTGAGCTGAGGGTAAAACAAAGGAAGCATCTGTGGGCTGGATGGATAGTGATGTGAAAATAGGCATCCTGTAGGTCAAGGGCTGAAAACCAATCGCCCTGCTCCAGTGCTGGAATTATGGTGGTAAGAGTAACCATCTTGAACTTCTGCTTTTTGATAAATTTGTTGAGCCTCCTGAGGTCAAGGATCGGTCGCCATCCTCCAGTTTTCTTTTCTGTTAAGAAATAATGGGAGTAGAACCCTTTCCCCTTGTGACATTCAGGCACGAGTTCTATAGTCCCCAGTTGAATGAGATGTTGCGCTTCTTGCTGGAGGGGTAGCTCGTGAGAGGGGTCCCTGAAGAGGGACGGGGAGGGTGGGTAGGTGGGAGGTAAGGAGAGGAAGGGGATAGAATACTCAGTTGTGATGACCTCTAGAACCCACTTGTTGGTGGTAATGTTCTGCCATTGGTGCAAATATGGCTGTAGGAAGTGTCCAAAGATAGTTGTAGGCGGTGCATACGCTGAAGTTGAGACGATGTTTTCAAGACCCTTGACCAAAGGTTCAAATCTGCTTATTAGTTGGAGGAAGTTGAGGAGCTCTGGAAGAATTGGGGCGACGCCACGGGTATCTCGATCTCTGACGTTGGTGTTGCTATTGTTGTTCCTGAAATCTGTTGAAATGCTGAGTGTATGGAGGGTAGCGTGGACAGTGGTAAGGTTGATATCTATACTGTCGCTTTCTGGTCGTAGGGGTTTGGATTCCTAAGGACTGGAGAGTTGCCCTTGAATCCTTCATTGAGTGAAGCACCTCATTCATGGTGGAAGCAAAGAGTTTATCATCATTGAAAAGAAGATCCTCTATGGTACTTTGAGCCTCACGAGGAAAAGAGGAAGAGGAGAGCCATGAACATTGGCGCATGACCACTGCAGTAGCGGTGGATCTTATTGCGGTATTGGCTTTATCCAGAGCTGCTTGAAGAGCCGTGTGTGATATGATTTGACCGTCAGAAACCAAAGCTGTGAACTGTTGTTTCTTTTGATCTGGATTGTGTTCAATAAAGTCCATGAACTTGTTATAGTTTTTGTGGTCAGACTTTGCCAGAACAGCAGTAAAATTGGCAATTCGAAATTGTAAAGTTGAAGAGGAATACACTTTGCGACCAAGGAGGTCCAAGCATTTTCTTTCCTTGTTGGCTAGGGTGGAGCAGGAATATTGTTGTTTGTTCCTTTGGTTGGCTGCGTCCACTACCAGTGAGTTTGGTGCAGGATGTGAGAAAATGAATTCAGAGCCCTTAGATGGAATGAAGTATTTACAGTCCGCTTGTTTGCAGGTAGGTTGGCTTGTGGCTGGAGCCTGCCAGATAGACTTACCCGGTTCCAGAAGGGCTGCACTGATTGGTAATGCCAGCCTGAATGAAGAATAGGGTTGCAGGATGTCCGTTAACTCATGTTGTTGGTCCGGGACTTCCTCTAAGTTGATTCTAAGCTAGCTGGCAACCCTTTTAAAAAGGTCCTGGAATTTCAAAAGATCGTCTGAAGACGTTTGAGGGGAGGGAAGTAAGGCTTCTTCAGGTGTTACTTCAGCTGCTGCTGAGTTAGAGGCAGGAGTTAATTGATCCTACAAATGGGAGGGTGCTGCCAAATGTGTCATATCATTTTGACGTTCGTTTGGTGGTGCCAAGCAAGTGCCGCGCCTTGTTGAAGTGGAGTAGCGGGTGTGCTGCCGAGGAAAAAGATGCCCATGGTGCCCAATATTGCCATGGTGGTGGGAAAGGCATAGATGGTGCCATCCAGGGGTTCCCACACCAGGAGGCAGGATCTCGAGGATAGTCTGAGGTAATTTTCCTGTGCCTACTGGTGACAGGTGTCCGAGGGTGGGAGTCTGTATACATCGAAAAATCACCCTGTATTTCAGGTTCCTCTTCACTGGAGGAAGGCTGTTCGGACCCTGAATCATTCATAGGAGAGAAGCAGTCCTTAAGCAAGGGTGACTGCAGCATAAGTGACACCAGGAAGTCACTTGACTGGGTAAACTGCGGAGCTGAGGCAGCTGAAGGTGAAGGCTGAAGCTGATAGAACTGCTGTGAGGGAATCCGGGTCTGCACCGGAGTTCTCAGTCTTGGCTCAGTGCTGTCAATGCCAGTACCAGAGCCGGTGCCGTCCTATTAATAGCGGGCTGCGGTGCCTCAGGGAGATCCTGGTATGTCGGCATCGCGTTCGTCGCGGTGCCGATGGGTGCCATAATCAAGGCAGGCAACTGAAAGCCTGTAGCCTTGGCACCGGAGCTTGGCGTTGCTGCTGCAACCAAAGGCGGGTTTGGCGTGGTGTCTGAGGAGCCCGGCTCATCAAAAGTGCTCAAGTGGGGGAGCACAGGTAAGGAAATAGTAGATCTGACTGTGTCCGAGTGTTTCTTTTGCGTTTGACAGAAGGTGCCCTCTTTTTGACGTTTTCTTCTGCCTTTTTGAAGTGGGAGAGCTGTGGCGGTGAGCGGAGGCAGAGTCCACGCCAAGGTCTGAGGCTGACCCTAAGGATTTTTGAAGTAATATGAGTTTAAGTTTTAGCTCCCTGTCCTTTCTCGCTCTGGAGCTTAGTTTAGCGCAGTGAGAATGTGGGTCTCCCCCAAGTATTTTATGCACTGCGAGTGTCCATCCTAAAGAGGAAAAGGTTCCTTACAGAAGGAGCAGCGCTTAAAGCCTGTGGAGCCAGGCATGTCTGAAGCAGCTGTGGCTGAGAGAATTTTTTTTTAAATGGTAGAAAAAAAGGGTAAGTAACACTAACTAATAAACAAGAAACTAGCTAACTACAAGTTATTTTAAGATGAGGAAAGAAATTCTTTAACGAGTCTGCTGAGCTCCGTCTCAAGCCGGGGACAGTAGGGAAGGAAGTGAGGGAACAGGCAGCGCATGCTCACTAAGAGGTATACTCAGAGCGGCGGGGGGGGGGGGGGGGGGGGGCAAGAGGCTGGTACTGTGCATGCATGGCTGGTACTAGTACTGCTGCAGAAATCTCCGATCAAAGGCACAGGGGCGCATCGACACCTGGAGTGGAGCACCCACAGGGACATCTCTCGAAGAACTGCCTTTTTTGTTTCAGTTTTCGCCAAAAAGGTAGGCATTGATCAGATGACTATCATAGTGAACATCAGTGTAAATGGGATAGGATCTGAGGCTAAAATAAGTCCAGAACAAGTTAAGAATGACTTAGACAAGTCAGATGTCTTCAAGTTGGCAAGGCCTGACCAGATACATCCTAGAATACTTAAGGAACTGGCTGAATGGATCTCAGCCAGTAGTGATGATCTTTGAGAACTCATGGAGGATGGGATTGATCTCAGAGGATTGTAAAAAGGCAAATATATTGCCTGAACTGCCTATCTATAAAAAGGGGAATAAGGACAACTGAGGGAATTATAGACCAGCCAGGTTATCTTCAGTGCTCAGAAAGATAATGGAGCAAATAATCAAATGGTCAATTTGTAAGCACGTAGACAAAAATAAGGTGTTAACTAACAGTCAATTTGGATTTGTCAAGAACAAATCATGTCAAAACAACCTAATATTCTTTTTGGACTGGGTAACAAGCTTTGTGGATGGAGGAAAGTAGTCGTGATATATCTTGACTTTTGTAAGATTTTTGATACTGTCTCATGTGACCGTCTCATAAGCAACTAGAGAAATAAAGCCTACAGAAATGAACGTACTATAAAGTGGGTGCACAACTGGTTCGAAAAGTGTACTCAAAGAGTAGTTATCAATGGTTCACAGTCAAGCTGGAAGGGTATATTGAATGGGGTTCTGCAGGAATCTGTCCTGGGTCCGTTTTTATTCAGTATCTTCAAAAATTATTTGGATAATTGAATAGAAAATATATTTATAAAGCCTGTGGATGACATAAAAATGGGAAGGGTTGCAAGCGCTTTGGAGGACAGGATTAAAATTCAAAATGATCTTGACATGATCTAAAATATGTAAGACAAAATTCAGTAAGGACATATGCAAAGTTTTACAACTTAGGAAGGAATAATCAACTCCATAAATACAAAATAGGAAATGACTGTCTAGAAAAGAGACCTGCAGAAAAGGATCTCAGGGTTATAGTGAATCACAAACTAAATAAGAATCAACAATGTAACACTGTTGCCCAAAACAAAAAAAAAGTGAACATCATTCTGGGATACATTAGCTGGAGTGTTGTAAGCACAAAGTGACCAGATGTCCCCTTTTTAAAGGGACAGTCCTTTTTTAGCACTTTTTCTTATATAGGCACCTATTATCCCCCCACCCTGTGTCCCGTTTTTTCAGTTTCTATGTAGTTACCCTATGTAAGCAAGACACGAGAAGTAATTCTTCTGCTCCACTGAGCACCAATAAGGCCTTAAATGGAGAACAAGAACGAGTTAGACAACCGCCTGTCAAGGATGATCTAAATAATACTTACTCCTGCCTCAGTACAGGGGACTAGACTAGATGACCTATCGAGGTCCCCTTCCAATCCTACATTTCTGTGATTCAATGAGGCTTAACTGAAAAAAAAGACATGACATCTGACACCAAATGTGAACACAATGCTTCCTCAATCTGCTTCAAAACACAAGTTGTGGCAACTCTGAACTTACCCACTTCCTGTAGTTTGGTACTGTTTACAAAAGGAATGCAAAATGAACCAAAACCCAGCCCCAGCCTTCTTCCCAAACTTGGCTACTTGCAGAGTTCCGCTCTGAAGTCTTACTTACATGAGAAAGTGTGTTTTGGTATAACCCAAAGTGTGAATTTAAAACAATATAGTTATACTGGTATAATTAGAGCCCTGCACAAATACAAAATTGGTATTTGCATCTGATCCGCAAACATGGTCCAAAAATGCGTATATCTGCAGGTTTGCATGACTCTACGTATAACTGTGTGTGGACACTTATCCTGGTACAAGAGTTGCTTCTTTTCGGGTTTGGCTTATGCTGTCTGGGATGGGGTTTAAGCTAACCAAATAAAGCCACTCATCTATACTGTAATAAGATTCTTCATATGATGGGGAATACCAGTATATCTATATTGATATAATGGGTAAAACTTTCCCATGCATATAAGCCCACATAACTCACATCCTAAACTCTCCAAAGAGCTGCTCCTACCTCCTTTATATCCAGACAGGGTAATAAACCACCTACAACAAACGTGAGTAAAACATGTTTAACATATTTCAGGAGGCTCATGACATGCCAAAAAGGTAACATTTTCAGGCAATTCTACAGGCACTTCATAGTCAATTAAAATACATGATCAATTAGTAGTCCTTGTTAAGATGAGCATCAATGATTAAGTCAGGCAAGGAAATGAAAATGATATAGTTACTCACCTTAATGGTTTTACATATTACATTTTAAATACTGTTATTTATAAACTGAAGTTGCTGGCTAAAATTAGTGTGATTTTTAAAGCCCTAGGGATCTGCAAGCATATACTAGCCTATATTCTCATGTGGAGTCCCATTGACTTCAAAAGGGTTCTTCTCAAGGATCCCTTTGAAGGATCAGGATCCAAAACTGGTCTTGTAACCTGACCCTCCCATTTTAAAAAGTGAAGTGATTGAATATAATCATACTTTGTAGGATCTGAAACAAAATCTTTTGAAGTCTTTCTGCTGTATGTGTTCCATTAATTTTAGGATTAAACTATGCTTAAATCTTCCAAGGATTTAATTAATTTAATATTTTAATATGTAACCGAAGAATAACTCCACCAAAACAAATATGAACATTTAAAAGCTCAAACTCAGAGACAGAATTATAAATTAAAACTAAAAAGGTATACATGTGACTACGAATAGGAATGTGTTCAACAATTGCTTTAATTTATGAATTTCTCATCTGCTTTCTAATGTTTGTTTTTGAGAAATTCTACAAAATTCAGAAGAATTCTTGATGAAAATCTGGAGTTATACATAGTTGATAGATTAAAAATCTAGACTAAAACACCTATCTATATCAGTATTCAGAGATAGCTTTAATAATTTGGATATCAAAAGTAAACTACAAATATCAGACAAGCTTTGAAATATATCAACTAATTTTGAGATTCTCTTAGTACATGTTGAGAACAGTATGCAAAATAATTTTAGCTAAATTAAGACAAAATGAGATTACCCAGTTTAGACATTATGCTATAGTTGCCTGTCCTAGAAGACACTGTATTTGTAAATGACAATTTGGCCAGTTAACTTTTTCAGTCTCATTACAAAGACATTTTCGTTACAAGAACATGCATAAAGTTCAACTACACCACCATACATTTTACATGAGCACTGATATATAAAATATAGAACTGTACAGAAACTGTTTTACAGCACAAATTGAAGTCTGTGAGGCTAGCAGTGTTAAAACTTGTACTTCAGTTTCTAATAAGGTAACTACACAATTGACTGACTGGTTTTAAAAAGAGAATAGCACTGAACTCCTAAACACCAGCATTATTAGTTACAGTATTGAAATTTATCTACAGAAAAATCCAAATTCTCCAGATTTTATAGAATTAATGTTATATGCAATGGTTTGAATTCATATAACCTAAAATGAAGGCCACATAACGCATTTGTGACCTGTGGAGTTTTTATTAACCATCTTTTATTCTGATTGATTTTTCTCCGCCAATGGATGTAATAAGAGCTACTCAAGAAAGGAAGTTGGACTAGAAAACATACACGATGACTCTATTGATAGTTACCTTAGCAAAATGTTGGCAGTAGTTCTAAAATGGAAATGTTAATATACATATTAGATATGTGGAGGTAAAACATTTCCAATACCACTATTTATGCCTTCTAACAGTATTCTGCTAATGCATACAAAATATACTTTATTCACATAACATACTGATATTGAATTTCAGATAGTAGGTCACATTCTTTAGTTTCATATGGTATAAAGGTAAAATAGTAGGGGCATGGAAGGGTAAGGATTTAGCAGAAAATGCTATCAACAGGAGAGTGTAAGATGGTAAGATAATGTGCCATGGGAGATGTGCTTTATCTTAATCCCTCTATTTGGTTTCTTTTCCCATTACAAGCCTGTCCTTCCCCTCTCAGAATTTAAAGATATACCAACTTACATACTCATTAACTTTACTTCACCATTTACATCCCTGTTGAAGTTTAAAATCTTCCTGCTCACATACATTTGTGCATTTACGATTTGAGGGTTTAAAAAAAAACAAACAAACCAAACCAATTATTTATTGTAGTTTTCTATATATTTTATTAACGGAACAAAATCCTGCATTTTTCTGGGTACACTATTATCATAATTATCATCAATAGCTCTTTGCGTACAATATTTTTTCTGTTATACAATTGAGAAGGTTTCTTCTGTAACCGTTTTTCTTTTAAATTTTTTGGGGGAGAATTTAGCACTCCTAAAAGACACTGGATGAGAACCTCTTGAAACTATAGTTATCATCTAAATCTCCATAACACAGGAATAGCAGGGGCTGCTGCAGTGCGAGCTTCCCCCCAGAAAAGCCTAATGAATGTTCCTCAATTCTAACTTGGAAAAGAAACTGTTGCTTACTGTAATTTTGGTTCTTCGAGATGTGATGAGGATGTGTATTCCACTTAAATATTGGCGCACCCACCTACCTGAAGCTGGAGAATTTTGCCTAGTAGTACCCAGAAGAGAGAGCACTCACACCTCGTGCTCATAGCTCCGCGCCCTTGGCTATATGAAGCACTGCCTCCTCAACCCCCAAGTTCCTTCACACTGAATGCCGAAAGACTAGATTCCAGTGCAGCGGGGACAGAGGGTGGGTCGTGGAATAGGTCCAATATTGACACTTCACTGAGGAACACTATTGATGTAGCTTGAACTCTCACAGAATGAGCCTGCACCCACTGAGGAGACATAGTTGAAGTTATTTCATACGCAGTCTTAATACAGGATGTTTAGAGATTATTTTGAAGAGACTGCTTGTGACGATTGGGATGATTGTGATTCTGTGTGAGGAAGTCAAGATGGAGAGGAAGGGTTAGGGAAGCTGAATCCACAACACAAGAAGGTCAGAGAACCAACACGGACTTGCACAGGCTGGGGCAATGAGGATGAGCTTGGCCTGACCCACTTTCAGCTTGAGAATGACCTGTGGAATGATCAGGATCAGAGGAAAAGTGTACAGAAGAGCCAGCTGCCTGATGAGACAGAAGGGAGCCCAGACTGAGACCCTCTAGAGAGCAGAAAAGAAGGTATTTTCTGTTGTCCCTTGTAGCAAACAGGCTGAATGTCAGAATGCTCCAAGCTGCGAAGATGACCTGCAGGGCACTTGTCTTAAGGGACCACTCATGACTCAGGGAATAATTTCTGCTGATGTCCATGAGATGATTCAGTGTGCTGGGAAACTGATTGGCTCTTGGAGTGATATGCTCCTCAATGCCGAACTGACACAACCTATCTGCCTCTTGGCAAAGCACCCTAGAGTGCACTCCCCTTTTCCTGTCACATAATATATCATGGTGGTATTATCCATAAGTGTGCAAAACACTGAGCCCAAATATGATTCAGGAAGATGTGACAGGCATTGTTGATGGCCCAAAGTTCCAGCTCATTGATCTTCACTGAGGCCTCCTGTACTGACAACAGACCTTGAACTTTCAGCAACCCCAGATATGTTCCCCAGCCCATCAGGGAGGCATTGCTGACAACAGATCTGATTGGTAGGGGCTGGACAAATTGAATGCCCTGGGATATAATTTCCAGAAGCATCCACCACTGCAGGGAATCCAGGACCAGTTGGAGATAGATGGACTAATCTGTCCAAGGGGTAGAGAGTCAAATGGTAAACTATCCTGAGCCACATTCGAAATGGTCGAAGATGCAACCCTGTGAGCAGGACCACGTGCGCGCAAGGAGACGTGTGGCCCAAGAGTATCAGGCACATCTGAATTGTAGTGGAAGGCTGAAACTGCAGACCGAGGTAAATCACCTGAAAATGGTCAGACAGTAAAAACACTCAAACTGACACAGTCTATTAGGGCCCCAATGAACTATTTTCTGAACAGGAACCAAAGCTGACTTCCCAGTGTATAGGATGAGACCCAGTTGAGTAAGTGCAGCGTAGTGTCTATATGAGAAAAAACTTGCTCTCTGGATTTGCCCGTCAGCAGCCAGTTGTTTAGATACAGGAAGATATGGGTTCCCGTCTTCCTGAAGTACACTGTCACCATAACCATACACCGTGGAACTATTTCCACCACTCCCAATGTTAGCGAAGAACCAACCAGCTCGAGCAGTGTCTTGTGAGGAGGATCCCTGAAGAGGGATGGGGAAGGAGGTGGAAAAGGGGCATGGAGAGGAACTGGATTGCACAGACGAATCTGACAGTGTCTAGGACCTAGCTGTCAGAGGTAATTGAGTGCCAAGCTGTCAAGGCTTTTTTCCCCCCACTTTGAACTTTAGAGTAAAAATGTGCGGTACCTGCATGGACCCTTCTAAGCTTAATTCCTAGCTTAGATCTGGTAACGCTGCCACCAGCCAGAAGTTTGTCTGGCACACTTTCTGTTCCCCCAAAACCTTCCCTGGGGAACCTAAGACCCAAACCCCGTGGGTCTTAAAACAAGGAGGTATTAATCAGGTTCTTAAAAAGAAAGCTTTAAATTAAAGAAAAGAAAAGGTAAAAATTATCTCTGTAAAATCAGGATGGAAAATGCTTTACAGGGTACTCAGATTCATATACACTAGAGGGTCCACCCCGCCTCCAGCCTGAGATTCAAAGTTACAGCAAACAGAGGTAAAAATCCTTCCAGCAAAAAGACACATTTACAAGTTAAGAAAACAAACATAAGACTAATCCACCTTGCCTGGCTATTACTTACTATTTTGAAACATGAAAGACTGATTTAGAAAGATTGGGAAAGCCTGGGTGTACGTCTTGTCCCTCTCATTCCCGAGAGCGAACAATGAACAAAACAAAAAGCACAAACAAAGACTTCCCTCCACCAAGATTTGAAAGTATCTTGTCCCTCTATTGGTCCTCTGGTCAGGTGTCAGCCAGGTTTACTGAGTTTCTTAACCCTTTACAGGTAAAAGAGACATTAACCCTGAACCATCTGTTTATGACACAGGCACTGTAAATATGGGCCAGCCAGCCCCCAAAGAGACGGGGATGAAGAGGGCAGAGTAACTACTGGACCAGTGCTCTAAGTCTGCTTCTTGAACAATCTACAAACAGAACAATGCTCTTTAAGGTGGGTCTTCCCAAGACAAAGCAAGCACAGCATATGGAGATTGCCCCTCCACACAAAGGACAGAGTTTATACCCCAGTGAAGGCCTCACCAGGGAACACCATCTACTAACGACTAACACTAAGGGCAAGACTACACTACAAAATTAAGTCGACCTTAAGTTACATCAACTTACTGCCACTGCAGTAATTAAACTGATTTTGCATGCCCACACTATGATCCCTGTGTCAGTGGTGCATGTCCTCACTAAAAGTGCTTGAATCGATTTAACTCAGTGTGCAGCACTGTGGGACAGCTTCTGAAAGGCAGCAGTCAATGTAAGCAATGCAGTGTCTACATTGACATTGCATCGACCTAACTACTTGACTTGAATGCTACCTCTCACGGAGGTAGAGTTATTAAACCACTCAAGTGGATGAGTTACATTGGTGGGAGCTACATTTTAGCATAGACATTTACAGAGTTAGATTGATGTAAGGCAACTTACATTGACCTAACTGTAATGTAACTAACTAGCTATATATAACAAAGTAGGCTGCTAAGTCTAAGGCCTGGTCATAGGGCTTAAGTTGATGCAGTGTCAGTGCAGACACTGTGTTGCTTACATCAATTGTTGCTGCCTTTCAGAAACCATCCTACAATCCCCCACATACTAGCAATTAAATAGGTGCAAATGCTCCGGGTGAGGATCTGCACAGCCAACACAAGGAGGATAGCATGGCCGTGTAAAACCGCTTCAAATACTGCAGTGGCTGTACGTCAACATAACTTCGGTTGACTTAATTCTGTAGTGTAGACTTGTCCTAAATGTGAGGTTGTGAGACTACAACCACACAGAGCTCCAACTCCAGCCACAGGCCGTGAGAAGGAACTGGGGGGCGGGGGAAGGCGGGAGGGCTGAGCAGGGCTGCTTCATATAATGAGGGGAGGAGCCACAGCCACAAGGTACAAGCGCCGCCCATTTACGGGTACTGATAGGCAAAAGCCTCTGGTTCTGGCGCACACATCCCTGAGTGTCATACACATCTGCAACTGCTCGAAGAAAACCCATGTTTATAATTTGTTCTGGCTAATACTTCATAAGTGATAGTGCAGAAACAACCTAATATTTATTCCATTCTCAGTACTTCTTTTGGAAAAGTACCTATACTCAGACTCCTCTGGAAGAACCCTAGACTCTTCTTCCAGCAAATGCATCTCCAACCTTGTCTTTCTCCTTGGACACTCAATTCTTCAGACCCTGGTTTTCTTACTAAAGTTACTTATTGTTGTAATATTTTCATTTTCACCGCCTTATTCCTGTTTTTTGTCAGTTTCCCTAAAGTATTCAAAGAAGGCATTTGCAATTCTGGAATGTATGCACACATTCTTCTATGTTTAATACTTATCAAAGAAAAAAAATCAGAAAATTCATAACCCACAGATTTTGTTTTCTATTACGTTTAATCAAAACCAATAATCAAATACAGCAGCCTTCTGAAAATACATCCATTCTATATATTTTCTCTGATTATTTTTGACAATACTCAAGTTCAGTGAAGTGGCATAGTGCCTGAATTTTTTCTAGTCATCAAAACTTTATGTCATAAAATTTATGGAGGACAGCACTGCTCAGGTGATCGGTAATGGGAGCTTGCCCTGTCGAGGCCTGAAGCACAAATCTAACCCAGGGTTAGTAGGGAATGAAAGTTTCAGTGTGACAGCTGCTTAGCCTGTGTGAAAGGAATTGGAAGTCTGTCCAACTTGAGTGGATGTATGTTCATGACAACACAGTTATGCTCACAAGTATTGTCAATTTAGTGCAAATTGCCACCTTTTATGGCAGTTTCAGCACAGAGGCCAAAGACTGAGTGAACATACAGAATTAACTATCCTCACCCCTATAAAAGTTGTTCAGTGCCCAAAGACTCTCTCTTTGCTTACTGCACCCAAATGGTGAAGGTAAAGGAAGGAGAGGCTCCAACCACAGAGGAGCAGTTGCCAACCTGGTAGGTCTTGCAAAAGTGCTCTGGCAAGGGCTGCATCAAAGCATTCCTAGCCCCCATCTTAGTGTGAAGACAGGTTCATGCTGGCCCCCCACTAATTCTCTGGAGGCTGAGAAGTCAGTACATACCAAGGCCATCGAAGAGGCAGCTGGCTACAGAAGAGCCATGACAACATCACCTCAGACATCGGGAAGACCGGTGCCACAATCCAGGCAGTTTTCCCCCTGCCATCCTATTTTGGGAATAAACCATCCCTACAGAACAGAAAATTCCATATCCTCACGGATGGACACAGAGGAGTGGAAAGTTTGGGGCAAGCTATTCCTGAGAAGGGGCAATCTTGGGAATGCTATCGGAAAAATTAATAATAATTATTATTGGAGACAAAATTCTAGCAGCTGAGCAGTCCATTCATCTGTGTGGACTAACTCATTAGTCCCAGACACAGGGAGATACAAGCAGAAGTAAATGGCGTAGTAAAGTACCAAACACTGATTGGCTAAGTCAAATTTTTATAGTACAATATATTTCAAACTCTGCAAAGCAAAGTTGCAGATTCTGACTCTGGGAGTTTATTGATTTAGCAGAAAAGTCAACACTCTCAAACCACACAAGAGGAAAAAAGATCTTATGCTGAAAACTGGGATACTGCTCAGGGTGCAAAAAAACTCTCTCTCCTCTTTTGCTCTTCACATCAAAGTTACAGTTTCCTCGAGTAACATGGTTTAGGCTTGGAATGAGGAGACTGGGTTTCTGTTTCCAATTATCTCACTGGCTCTCTATGTCACACTATACAAGTCAGTTAACAACTCTAGATGTCAATTTACCCATCTGTAAAATGGGTAAAATATCATCTAACTTTCTGGAAATGGTGAGACCTACTCAATGTTTATACAGAATTTTGAGATCTTTAGATGAAAGGCAATATGTAAATTATTATTGTTATGCTCTTATCTGTTGCCAGACGACTAGGAATCAATTATCCAACCTCAACTCCTTTCCCACCCAGACTGACCTGTCTGTATGTATTCACGTGTACACAACAAAACAAAACAGTTTAAAAGTCTCATAATCTTTCTTGCTCTTTCATAACTGACAGGTAATTTTCCAAGGTCAGCTAGGGAAAGCTGTTTATTATGAGCATTAGTTTCTTCCTTTTATATCAAAAAGAGGTCAGAGAGAACAATAGCTATCATAAATTGCTCCCTCAGTCTGTCCTCCCAGCTAAATAAAGATCAAGTTTACTACAATTGCATACAAGTCTCAAAATCTTCTCTGGTTGACTAGATTTGGTCAGATAGGGAAGTAAATGCTCCACTTTAAAAGTCTAGGGAATTTCTGAGCCTAGTCCACTGGAAGAGGGGGAAGGAGGATTGCCATATATGGGTATAACCCAAGTAACTCTTAATACCAACTGGCAAGGGAGTGCAGAGGGATTACAGGGATCTCTTGGGTCTGCAAAGAATGTCATGTGAAGTCTCAAATGAAAGCCAGTGTCACACTGGTCATCTGTATTATTGTGGACTCTCTCTCTCTCACACACACACACACACACACACACACACACACAATGTTTTTAAAGCCTGTATCAAGGTACTGATCACCAGCAAGGAGGATGAGGGCAGGGGAAAGAGATCTCTATCTGGGGGTATACATCAAAGTTTCGCTCCACTATGGAAGGCTAAGATGACATCCTGGCAACTTTCACTGGAGATGTAAAACTATAGCGATTTTGCTTCCTGAAAAAAGGGCCTCAACCAGACCTGGTTGAAAGTGCTTAGAAAGCATTTTATGATTTCGTTTTATATTAACTGTTCACTTCCAATATCCTTATTCAAGAAATAGTGAGTCTATTCTTTGACAATAAATATTTTCACTGTGAAAACATGAATAAGTTTAAGTGCTGTGATGTTAAGCATAACAATGGTCCTGAGTTAAGTCTTACAAGCTGGCATTTACAGTTCCTTTCGGAACAGCAGTCCTGGTAATTCTGTGAGTGTTCAGGAAATAAGGGGCTGGACATCACAGGAGATACCCAGAGAATTTGGGTATTAGCATGTGCCTATCACATCTGTACAGACACAGAAAGGCCTGCGGAGGCCTGGAAGATTGTGCTTGTGCTGCCAGAGACGGTTGTTTTCAGGGAGCTGATCTACAGCAGGCACAGACAAGACTGATTCACACTAATGGCAGGTAGTGGTGAGGTGCCTCACAACGATGGGTACCTTTAGGGAGTGTTCCAATGGAAACACGGGCAACTACAAAACCTCTCTTAGGAAAACACAGCATGCTGAAAAAGGAAAAATTTCCCCTTAAAATTGTGATTAATTTCCACACCCAAGCAGTATAAGATACCTATGACATTTTCACGGGCCAACAGCCATACAGACAATTTTCAGCTAGTTAAGGTTATCTTTATTTTCTAGAAACGATTTTGAGACCATATTAGATCAACTTGTGAAATGAAAACTAAATTACTGACTGACTCCAATTTCTCCCATTTCTACACAGTGGACCTCAGACATCAAAGGTTACTGTTTCAAATAAAGGTTCTCTTTTGAAACAAAAGAATCATAAAAATCTTTTCTCCTAAATCTGAAACAGATTTCTACAATTAACTCTACTGAGATTGTAGCTAGGGATCTTTTATATAGAGTATGTCCTTCTAAAAACGTATTTTGTTGGCAATCAGCAAAATGCCAGAGTTTTGAGAGTTAAACTTCAAGTGTTAGTCTCTTGTGTGCCTTCGTATGAAATATCTGATTCATGTATTTTACTGTGTCTTTCTTCAGTTACTATTTATCAGTAGGACTTAAACCAGGTCAGTATTAACCATGTGTGTAATCTTTGTTTTTATTATTTATATCTGCCACAAGAATTGCTCCTCAAAGATTTATGTATACATGAATGTATATAAAACATCATGACAGCAATATTCTGAATGCTACTGGAAAAATCTGTCATCAATGAACAGTTTGGGGTTATTTTTTTTTAAATAAAAAAGTTTATCTGGGTTATTTGGTATTAAAGTGATTTATAATAATAGGCAGTGAAATAAATCACAGCAATGAAAAAGAGAAGATTAAAATACTTAAACCTAAGCAGGAGAAAATCAAAGCTGATTCAGAACCACATTAATGAACAACTTCTACCCTGAGTAAGATTAAATTTCAAGGAAGTTACAATAATAGCTCAGTGGATTGAGCATTGGCCTGCTAAACCCTGGGTTGTGAGCTCAATCCTTGAGGGGGCCATTTAGGGATCTGGGGTTAAATCAGTACTTGGTCCTGCCAGTGAAGGCAGGGAGCTGGACTCGATGACCTTTTGGAGTCTCTTCCAGTTCTATGAGATAGGTATATCTCCATATATTATTATAATAAAAAAAGTATGCAATGGGCTTGATCTCCATAAATCACACATATTTTTGTATTCATAAAAAGCACACTAACACAACATAACATTTTCCTAGTATGAGTTTGTGAATAAAACACAAATAAAAGGGGAATGAGAGAGAGCTAGAAATGATCAATGATATACTGATATGGTATCAATATTTTAACAAGCACCTCCAAATTCGCTCTTTTTAGCCTGTGAGGAACCTTACATTTATGACTGCACAGTGTGTGTATGTAGGGAGGGAAGGAAAATGTGGAGTCTGCCTATGTTTTCTTTGGAAATGTTTTGAAGCTACCTTTCATTTGGTACAATCTTAGCCATCTTAAAAGGCCAATCATTTGCTCTTAGGAGCATTTATTACAAACCTGATCTAGCAGAGATGTTCTATTAGTATTGAAGAGGGGATTGAATTGTATTAGAAGTAAGGAAATCAACACAACATTCCCCTCTCAGATGGGCGTGCAGAAGTTTAGGGAGGTGCTGCTGGAAGCCACCGCCATTGCACCAGTGAAGCTGGTGACAATTAAGTGAAGAATACCAATCTTTAAGTACATTAGCCTCTAAGCATGGGATTAACAAGTGAAATTCTTCCATTATTGGGATAATTGCCGCTTCCTCTGAAGAGTCTGGTAGTGACCACAGTTAAAACAGAATACTGGACTTGCCTGACCACTATTGTGATGTCACTAATAGTCACAGTTCCTGTGTTCCTCTTAGCCCCTGTGTAGTTTCCAATTGCACCACTGGAAGAACTACAGCAGATGAATTGTCACTTACATAAAATTTCAGACAAGAGAAAAACAGACCTTTGAACAATTCCTGCAACATATAAGATGTAAACATACTTATCATATCAAATACACAAGCCTTTTCACCTCTTTTTATATTGTACTCTTTTTTTTTAAACTGTGTTTGATTTCCTGCATATCCTTCTTGCAATACCTCAAGCAGTAACACAGTACCCAGCTGCAAGTGCATGTCTGTGGATTGTTTTAGAAAAAGTCCTTCTATACGCCAGTAACATGAGCTACCAGTGTTTTATGATCTTTTATACAAGAAAAACTATATTTGGGGGATGGAAATTAATATTCTCAATTTAACCTGTGATTACCCAAAATATGCTCCTGGACTTTTAGTACCAAAAGAAGAGGAGCTAAAGGCAGGTATCTGGAGTTGTCAGGAATAGCATTATCAGCATATACATAGTATGTGAAGGCAGTTTTCTGAAACTATACAATGAAACCAAACAGATGCTGTCTAGTAGTAATGGAGATTATTTCTTTGCTGATGGATAGCAAGTATGCAATACAGTACTCATTAAAACTCAAAGCTAAGATCTGAAGAAGGGAATTCCTTTGGCTCATGAAAGGAAATCTTTGCTATGGTAAATAGCTGATGACATTACATATATAAGTCTGTATGTTAAGTATATGCTAGAGTTTTCTACACTGCTAGATATCATGAAGCTGAACAACCTGAGGAGACTCATACAACTCTCATATATAAAGGCATACGTATATAAGTGAACCATTTATGAACAGAATTTAACCATTTTTTAATTGCAGTCATTGTATGCCACACAAATTTGCTTAAAGCTGTTTAAAATTAAATATAAAATGTGTTCTTACCAAAATAACTTGGAAAAGTACTGGAACAAGATTACTTTCTTCAACAATGCTGTAAAAAATAATTAAAACACATTTTTATTTATATTAATGATCTGTTACTTAAGACAATGAACTTACACAGGGAGCAGTGCAGCACAAGTCTTTGATGCTAAAATCTGTGACCTAGAACCTCATTATTTGACTAACTTTTCATATAAATGAATTCCACTCCAGCTATTAAATAGAAACAGCAATGTAATTCTTCAGTGGAAATTACTCCTTGGTCTGGCCTTACTGATGTGAGGCAAATGAGTGGAACAGTAAGAAAATTAATATTTGTAAAATGGCAGAAATTAATTAAAACTCAGAAACACACTATCAAACAGGCAATGTAGATGGTAAAATAATTTGAACTAACAGACCACAAAGCATACAGCAAATTTATAAGCACACAGTGAATTTTGTATGTATGCCCAATTAACTATCTTCTCTACTCTAAAATAATAATGTCCAATGAATTTGCAGCATTTTTTTTAAAAGTGTTGGGAACTGATCAGCCAGCATATTCTAAATATTTTCTCCATAAAAATCAGATACAGATCATATATTAGAAGAGGGGAATATTCAGAAAAAGGACAACAGCAACAACAATTAAAATGTATACAGCATTTTTCATCCTATAACTGCAAAGTGTTTTATGTGTATTAATAAATTAACCTTCACAACATCCTTGTGAAATAATCATGGGTTCAATTTGCTTCCTTTTAAGTTAACTCTCATTGATTTGAGTGGGAACAGGAACTGGTCTCTTATTTCCAAATGGCTAAAATTTGACTTGCTTTAAAAGTGTTCTACTCTGTTTTAATAATTTAATCTTAATAGCTTACCTCATACAAAAATCAAACTAAGTTAAAAGAATGTTAAGACCACACAGTCAAACACTAAGAAGTTAAAAAATGCCAATATTAAGATTGCTTTTACCACCTTAATTTGACCCCCTTATATCTCTACATTGTGATCAAACAGTTAAAACTATATCATACTATTTTTTCCACAGGGTCCCTGCCTCATTCAGAGCACAGGATGGATAGTGCTCACTGGTCGGGAAGCTATTCGCTATTTAATTTTATCCACATCACTCAACGTGCTCCACTATGGCTTAGTCACCACACACCATCCAAACCATGCCACTGAATAAAGAATTATTCATGTTCTCATGGGCTTTCACTTGGGTGCTTTCATCATTTATGTTTGTGAAGCACTAAGAGACAATGTCTATCTTCCCAACATCCCCATGAGATTAGGTGGTATTGTTATCCCCATTGTACATATGAGGAGCTGAAGCACTGAGAGATCAAGGCCAAAACTGTCCAAAGTGTCCACTAATTTTGGTTGCTGAACTGGAGATGCCTAAAATCTACTTTTTCAGAGTATTTGGTATAGTAATATACAGACAAGCCGCTAACAAGGGGTGAGATATAGACTTTGCTAGGGGATTTCATAGCTACTATTTGCTAGACCATAGAGTAATGATGAGACACTGAAATCCTGAGGTCAATTCCAGATTTTGGAATGGAATTTACTCTATTAGTGTAAACTCTTCAGCCCTTGTCCTCCACTAACCTAACCCTTTCTAACCAGTACTCATGTTCCACCAGCCTGTCCTTTTCTGTCCCTGCTCCCCCACAATCTGACCCTGTCCCTTTCAACATCTACCCGTACCCAACCTGCTCTACCCAGCTCCGCACCTTTACGTTTCAGGGAGGCTGCTCTTCCTTCTCTTCTATGCTATCTAGGTGCCAGCAGGGGGAATACTGAGAGCATAGGAGATACCAGTTCTTATGCCCAGTAGCACAATAGCAGGAAGAAACAGCAATTACCCAAAGTCCAGCTCGGCTCCCGCAGCCCTTGGATTGAGCATGTGCAGATGGCATTTTCTGCAAATTTATCTGCCAGCCTCTAGCAGACCTCTACTGAGCAAGTGCAAACTGCAATTTTCAAAGCAATATAACTTGGTCAAAAGTGGGTGGATTTTCATGGGCCGAACAGAATACATCAGTTAGTCTACCAAATTTTAAGTCCCTACTCTAAAGCGAGGTGGTGCTAGACCTTCTCAATGAAATGGGTGGAAGATTTTTTTTTTTTTAACATTGGAAATACACTATTTTTTCCAGACTCATCTTCAAAAACAGTGGAACCATTTTGCTGAAACTGTACCCAAAACAATTCAGTCTGAGGCAGACAGACAGCATAGAAAGGAAACAGACAACCTTTACTATAGGTTTTGCTGTCAGTTAACACCCATAATTAACAAAGAAACAATTTATCAAAAGAAAATAACCCACCCTCTATTTTTTGTGTAGCAAACAAAAAATCAGGACTTGAAACAGAACTATGTTAACCTGTGCTCTATTAGAAACAGAGGGAAACAACATTTGCTAAGTAGGAAAGAAAAATTTCTTTTTCATGTGCCCAGAGAATACCACTAAAAAAGTAGTGTGCTAGTTGTTTTTATGGGGCTGCTTAGTACAAAATGATTCTGTTATTTAAAAAAATAAACTCAGGGAACTTATTGCTTGCAAATGGTGCTACATCAGTGGTTGTCAACCTATTTACCACTGTGGGATGCATATGTGGCCCACAATGTGTTATGTGGGCCGTATCCAATACTACCTTTCTGGCCCTGAGAATGTCACATGGGCTGCAGTTCTGTGTTGACTGGTCCACAAGCGGCCCGTGGGCTGCAGGTTGAGAACCACTATGCTAGACTGATGATGTGAGAAAACACATACCACCTTCTATTCACAAACCTGCTGTGGAGAGAGGGGTAAGAGTACCGTTCGCTCACTGTAAGAGGAGGTTACTTACTTGTGACTGGAGGTTCTTCAAGATGTGTGCTCCCTATGTGTATTCCTTTGTCTCATGGTTTTGTCCCAGGTGATAAACGGCAGGGTGGACCAATGGTGTCTCCAGTTCTTTCTCCACCATGAATCAACAGATCCACAGCAGAGGGGAAGGAGGGTGGGAAGTAGAATACAGATAGGGACCACACATCTCGAAGATCCTCCAATTACAAGTAAGTAACTTCTTTTTCTTTGAGTGATGGTCTCTATTGTATACCACTGACGGTGACTAACAAGCAATACTTCAGTGGGAGGAGGGTGAGAGGATGAAGATAGAAGGGTTAATGGAGCTGCACCGAAGGAGGCATCCGCTGCCAAGTCCTACACCAAGGCATAATGCGTAGCAAAGGTGTGCCTCGTGCCACTCTATGTATATCCCAGAATGGTATGTTGTGGAGGGAGACCAGGATTGAAACCTGGGCTCTTGTGGAATGAGCCTGAACCCCAGTGTGTGGTAGCATGCCAGATACTTGGTAGCAGAGTGCAATGTACCCTGAAATCCACTTGGAGATTCTCTTTGTTGAGACTGCCCTTCACTCCGTCAGCTGTTGCAACAAACGGTCTGGGGGATTTTCCAATTGGCCTTTTCCTCTGCAGGTAACGTATATCGAGGGAGTGGAGTAGTCATTCCTCTTCTGAGGCATGTGGCTTCAGGAAGAAAACAGGTCAGTGAATGGATTGATTAACGTGAAACTGGGAGATGACCTTTGACAGAAATTTGGAATACAGGCGCACGGAGACTATCTGTATGGAAAGTTGAAAAAGGAGAGTCTGCCATCATGGCCCCAAGTTCACTGACCCTTCCTGGTGAAGTGATAACAAGGAAGGGGATTTTCATGGCATGAAGGGACATAGAGCACGATGACAGTGGTTTGAAGGATGGTTAATTAGTGTGGATAGAACAACGTTGAGGTCAAACTGGGTAGCTCTGAGTTTTATGGGTTGGAAGGGTCTGATGAGACCTTTCCAAAATCTAGAAGTCAACAGGTGTGTAAAGACAGTATCCTTCACCGGGAAGTGGAAGGTGCTAATTGCCGCTAGGTGGACCTTGAGAGAGTTGAAGATAAGACAGGATGCTTTCAAAAACAGGAGATAGTCCAGGAGGAGGGGAATCCTCACCATTTCTGGGGAAGTCCCTTTTTATTGGAGCCAGCAGGCAAAATGTTCCCACTTGGCCCAGTAACAATGCCTAGTGGATTCTTTCTTGCTGCTAAATAGGATGTTTTGCACTTCTGATGAACATGCCCTTTCTAGAGAAGATGCTGGGAAACCAGCACTGTCTGGGCCACCAAGGGGTGATTAGGCTGATTGTCACTCTGTCTCATCTGATCTTGTGGAGTACCCGTGGTAGGAGCAGGAGACAAGGGAAGACATAATTGAATTGGTCCGGCTAGGGGAGAATGAGGGCATCGCCTGAGAGTGATGTCCCAGCCTCCCACTGGAACAATGTGCATTGCATTTTCTGTTCACTGGGGATGCAAAGAGGTCTCTGATCAGAGTTCCCCGTTTGTTGAAGTTGTCCTATAATACAGCGTTGTGGAGTTCCCACTCATGATTGATCATACATTGCCTGCTGAGCGACTCCACAATTGCATTCTGCGTTAAATGCAGCATGTCTTGATGGGGAGCTATAATCTCCCTAGAGATAGAGATGGTCCAGAAAAGTGTGGAGATGCCGGGTCTTCCAGAATAAACATGTCCTGGGGTTCTGATGCTCTCCCAAGTCTACCAGGAGTTAAGGGCACCCACCCTGTACCAGCACCAGAGTGATGGGCTTCCCTGAAACAGAATGGTCTCTTGTTTTATGAGGCACTGATGATGTCAGTGTCGGTGGTCTGTACCCAGCACCAGTGGATCTGTCTTCTTGTGAAGCCTCTTCACATGCTAATGAGGCTTGACACGTGTTCCCCCTCTTGTGGAAGGAGCATCCCCTTTTTGGGCTTGCAGGAAGCCTTACTGCCATGCTTATGGTCATGGTTCCTCACCTCCTGAATAGGCCCCCGGTGTGTGGGGTCCATAATGGTGATACCACCGGTGTCGGACTCTGACTTTGCAGCTGGATGTCTGACTCTCTGACCCCTGGATGCCTTAGGCTAGTGTACAGGGGAGGTTTTCCCGAGCCTGGATCCAAATGAGAACTCATGGAGACTTCCATGAGGAGCTTCTGGAGATGGAGAGCCTGACCTTCTCAGGTGCGGCTGGGGAAAGACTGGCAGATACTGCATCTGGATGTGATGTGGCCCGCACAAGCAGTAGAGACAGCGCTGATGTTCATACTTACTAAAGATACGTGGGTAGGAGGTACAAATTTTAAAGCCTGGGGTCTTTGGCACAGTCTAGTACCCATGAATGGGAACAGGGGAGGAGGGGATTACAAAGTAAAAATTAGCCCCCAAACTATCTATTCTACTCTAAAACTACTAAAAACTATTTAAAACAATAAAAATAGTGTAATTCTGTAAAAACTAACTACATACAACTTTATTCGTTTAAGTGCACCACATGCAAGCAGACCCTGATTGTTCTGACCCGGACCATGCAGCAGTGAGAAGGAACGGGAGACAGTCGGTCTGCCCCATCCCTTTATCACCTCAGACAAAACCATGGGGTATGTGCGTGGACCAATAGGACGCTACTTTTAAATCCTCTGGCTCCAGATACATGGTGCACATATGCAAAGCCTTTGTGGAATACAATAGTGACCCTCACTTGAAGAACCACCATCACTGGCCTCTCTTCTTCGGTTATTAAAAATGGTAACAATTTTTAAGGATGTTTTTGATGATTAAGAACTCAATGACGTACTCATTTCATATAGGCCACTTAGCTGTCATCTCAAGATTGATTTGAATTGGCGATGGAGAATTGCAAGCCTCCTTATTTCAAACTTGTAAGCCATCCAAAACCTGAGCATACACCTTAGCTATTATGTTCTCTCTGAATTATAAAAACACAGAGTAATAATCAAACTTAAATGAACCTTTCTCCCCACCCTTACAAGTCTGTCATTATTTGCAATTAACTTATTTTTTATTAATCACCTGATTTTCTGCATACCTGCAGTGCTTCTGGTAACTAACATATAAATTGTAGTTCTTGGATGACAGAGCTAGGTACCCAAGGGAGAGAAACACAAAATTGCAGAGAGCAGTGAGGAAGTATTTATCCTGAAAAGGTTTCAGATAAAGTGCCACAAGCTAACTGTAACTTAAAAAAACTTGATCTTGTTATGTTGTTATAAAAGTACCATTTCACTGGACAGTTTTCAAGCCCTGTATCAGCATGATTATCTTAGGCAACATAACTCAAAAATGAATTTGCTACAGTAAATTCTCCCTTAAGGGTTCAGTTTCATAGCTGAACCTCTAAACATTTCGTAACACCTAATTTTCACATTTAGTAAAAATATCTGAAGACAACTTTACTGTGAAGAAGAGCAGGGAATAAACTGGAGCATGCTTTTCAACTGAATAGCCATGTTTGTGTTCAGAAAAAATAAGCACTATTGAGAGGTCAGGCAAATACATTGAGAAAGTAAGTTCTACTCTCCTACTCCATGTAACATTTGTTATTTCTTTCCCTCTGCCCTCACCTGAAACTTAGTATTGATTACTTTTTTCCCCTCATGTCCCTTTAGAATGTGCAGAGCTGACATGTATATAGACATAGATGGAGCACACTGGCTAATCAACGCAAAACTTGGGATACAAAGTGCCATGGTAGTTGCACAGACACATATGAAAATAATTCATGTGCACTGACACTCAAACGTAGTCAATTTTCCTTCCACATACACATACGCAAAAATATATACAAACAATACAACATATTCTATATAAAACATACAATGCACAAAAGGAATAAAATTTATAAAAAGGAATATGAATATTTCAAAGTTAAAGAAGAAAACTCAATTTAGGGACAAATTCTGGTCCCTGTGAAGTCAATGGTAAGACCCAATCCCTGGAGGTGCTCTACTAGATCCTTTACCTTTAAAAGTTCTGAGTGCAAGTTTGATTATTTAAATATGGGCATAGATAAAATACTACGTACGTACGTACGTGTGTGTGTGTGAGAGACAGATGTTACCATGTTCTCTGTTGCTGGCTATCATTTAGAGAGAATTCTGGGTTTTTACACAGGAAAAGCCTTAAAAATTGGACAGGAATTTGAATTTGAATTAATCTTTTGAACTCACTTTATAAATGGTTGCATCTTTAAATAAGTTATCAGAAAGCAAAATACAGACAAAATACTTTATTATATCTATCAGTTATACATATTCCATATTGTTTGGAAAATATACAGATGCTTTATATATTTAGGATTATCTTTTATTTGTTCACAAATTACATTGTGTATATAATATTTTATCTATGCCCATATTTAAATAATCAACTTGCACTCAGAACTTTTAATTGATAATGTGCTATTATAAAGGCATGTAGTCATACCTTACGGATATTAATAAATACCACCTTATCGCTGAATCATTGTTATGAAAAGTCATTCATAGGATGACCTGGGACTTGTGCTTTGATTTAAAATAATGGGCAGAAGAATTTATTTTTAAGACATTCTAGTTTGCTTTGTAGCCTAAAGGAAACCCATGGGCTAGAATTTAACACAAGGCAAAGATTTTTTTTTTTTTTAAACACATTGCTTCCATAAATCACTAGACCAGAGAACCAAAACTAGCAATTTTAAATTCAAGTCTGTAGAATAAAGCTGGATTTGAAGTCAAACACTTCATGGGACCAAGAGCCTAAGCCCCTTTTGAAAAGGGGGGAGGGATAGCTCAGTGGTTTGAGCATTCAACTGCTAAACCCAATGTTGTGAGCTCAATCCTTGAGGGGGCCATTTAGGGAACTGGGGTAAAAATCTGTCTGGGGATTGGGTCCTGCTTTGAGCAGGGCGTTAGACTAGATGACCTTCTGAGGTCCCTTCCAACCCTGATTTTCTATGGAAATACTTCTTAGAAATATTATCTTCATAATGGTTGGCTATTGTACCTACTATGTTTATAACGGAAGAAGTAAGGTTTTTGTATTTATGAATGGATGCAATTTCACTCTCCAACTAAATGTTTGTTTAACCTGAAACATTCTGGTACTGTAATTTCCCTTTGCATGTCAGAGTTACAAATTATTATGATTAAAGAACTATACATAAGAAAACATTTTCCTTCCCTGCCCCAACATCTTTGGTTTCAATTTCCAGTTTTTGTATGTCTTAATATGGAGTACCTAATTTGGGGCATATCATAAATTATGAGCAGCATTAAAAAAGGGAATTGAGGAAGGAAAAACAACAACTTGATATCTACAAGCCTGATCATGAAAGGTGTTCAACCTTCACAGTTCCCAATGAAATACAAAACTTGTGGCAAGATCCATGGTTTGGAGTTTAGCCTTCTGTTCAGGCTAGTAAAAATGCACTGTCTTGGGGTTGGAATAATATACCAGTCTAGGAAGGGGCGTGTGCAGGAAATTAAATTTGACTGCTTTTGTAGGGGCACATTAAACACACCCTGCTAGAAGTTGCAGCACAGTACAGACCCGTGTCCTTGAAGCTGCAACCACTAGTGCACATGATGGCTCTGGACCAGAAGGATCTGTCCCCAGTTTCTTCCCAGGGAGAAGTGAGGGCACTCCCTGCTTCTCTGAGTGCAAACAGACCCCAAGACCCATTTAGCTGCTCTTAGCCCCTCCACCATTCTGGAATTCCCCCTCCCTCAGGACCCTTGCCTCAGGGACTGTTCTCCCTTAGCTGCTTCTCCCACACTCACTGCCCCCTCCCTCAGGGAACAGCCCTATGCCCTCATCTCTCCCTTCCCTATACTCCCCGCATCACCATTGGGGACCCTGTGTTTCTCCCTCTCACCATGACTGACCCGTTCCTTTCCTGCCCCACCCCTAGAGGCCTGGGAACACGGACAGCATAACCAGCTGTAGCCCTCCAAAAGCTTTACTTTCTGTCCTGTGCCCTGTGCGTGGGGCCAGGCTGTCATACGCATTTGTTACTCCAGCTGGGACGGCTGTCCTGGGTAGAAGAACACTACTATTGAATACGAGGATTGTCACTCTCTATCATCATTGCTGCTGAATTGGTGGAAGCAGATGGCAGTGCAGAGGTGGGTGAGCTAGAGCAGTGTGGGAAACTGACCACAGATAAGAGCTCTGCTTTGGGCTAGGGCATGCTCCAGGAGCAGACTTCCAGTACGGAAACTAGAAGGGAGAGGCAGGTGCCCCCATCCTTCCTAAATGGTGCCCCTGAAGGGGAGGGGGAGGAGGAGGAAGAAGAGGAGCTCAACTGGCAGCCAGCTGCCCTGCTGCTTCCTCCCTCCCCAGGCTACGGGAGGCATGGAGATTTGGTTGAGGGGGAGGGGAGAAGAGTGCCTGCTTACCCTCCTTGTGCATGCCCCGGAACCTAGAGAAAAAGATAATTTGCTGAAATCAATGGAAATGACAGGTGCTTAGCACTTCAGTATCATACCCTATGTTGGACGAGCAGAACAGCAAAGCAACACCAGCACTCTATTTTTCTAAATTAGTATGGTTACCAAACATTGTACTTTTTTACATGCATCCTATTTGAACACTGGGCTAACCTCCACCAATGTAAACTGCAGATTTCTTGACTACACTTGGGGTTTACTCTGGTGAAGCTACATTGTTGGCTAGCCATTGATTAACAGAAGTGTGACAAATCTCCACTGTAGACAAAGGGATGAGTTTTCCAAAGCACTGAGGTGACTTAGAAGTCTAAATGCTATTGACTTCCAATGAGACAAACTCCCAAGGGCCTAAGCCCCTTTTGAAAAAGGACTTCAGGTACGGTTGAAAATTTCACCCATGGTCTAAGGATGCATTTTGTGGCTGCCAAAGAGCAGACACACATATTTTTTAGTAAATGCCAAAGACTCGTGATAAGTACGTACAATTTTGTTTTCTGGATACACCCACTATGAGTAAACAAAATCAACACTTGTTGGTACTGTTATAACTGATGAAGTCACAGGCTCTTATTTAAAATAAAGGATTCGCTGTGTTTTCATTTCTCATTACACAGCATAAATATCCCCCTCTGGAGGTGCAGCAATGCAATAACCAATAAATGTCTTCTAGTAAAATCAGAGTTCAATATATAAAAGAGAACTTGGCTTGGAGACCTGAGAAACAACTTAGGAATTCATGCTTAATATATCAGATTGCATTCCAGTCAGTTCCTAGTTATCCTGTACTTCCGTTCTGGGGCACTGATGGGAAGAACAGGTAAGCAAATGCTTTTATAGACAAATCTAAAAATGAATGAAAGCAGGACCACAAAATGAATGTATAGTTTAAATGCTAGAATTCTAAACAATAGATGTTAACAACACTAAGAAGTAAGAATAATAGTAAGAGGCCAATATGGTTGCATCACAAGCTCTTTAATTACTTGAAAATCAAAAAGGAATTCTACAAAAATTGGAAACATGGACAAACTGCTAAGGAGGAGTATAAAAGAACAGCACAAGCATGAAGTTACAAGATCAGACAGTCTAAAGCACAAAATGAGTTATACCTAGCAAGGGATAATAAAGGCAGTAAGAAAGGAGTCTAATAAATACATTAGGAGCAAGGAAAAACATGCAGCGAAGTCCACTATTTAGCAGAAAAGGAGACCTAATAATGTATGACATCAAAAAGGGTGAGGTGTTTAATGCCTATTTTGCTTCATTCTTCACTGAAAAGGTTAACTGTGACCATATGATTAACAATTAATAGTAACGTCAAGGAACACTAACTTGTTTTCCTATTCTGGCTTAAGAATACTTGATAAATAAGATGTATTCAAATTGATGGCAACTGATTAAATTAATCCTAAAATACTTAAGCTGAACCAATCTGCAGAACTATTAGCTATTACCTCCCAGAACACGGATTTATCAGAAAAAATAAAATAAAAAAAATAAAAAAAATCAACCCACAACCTAATTCCCTTTTTTGACAGGGTTACTGGCCTAATGGATGGGGGGAAGCAATAGGTGTGTTATATTTTGGTTTTAGTAAAGCCTCTGACACAAGACTTTCTCATAAGCAAACTAGGGAATTTTCCCCCTAGATTAAATTATTTCAGATGGGAGCACAACTGGTTGAAAAACCATACTCAAAGAGTAGTTATCAAACTAGGAGGTCATATCCAATGGGGTTCCACAAGAGTCTGTCCTGGGTCCAGTACTATTCAATATTTTTAATAACCTAGATAATGGAGTGGACAATATGCTTATAAAATTTGCTGATGACGCCACATCTTCAATTAGCCAAAAAGTAATCTCCAGCTGGGAATTCCCCAGCATGGGAGAATCCAAACTCCAGTTGGAACCAATGATAAGGGTCACTAAGTTTAAAACAAGGACATATACTTAGTATCCAGCATCATATTCAATTCAAAACAACTTTGAGAAAATTAGAGAATTGGTCTGAAATCAACAAGATGAATTTCAGTGAAGACAAGTGCGAAGTACTACACTTAAGAAGGAAAAATGAACTGCACAACTACACAATGGAGAAAAAATGGCTAGGTAGTAGTACTGAAAAGGACCTGGGGATTGTAATGGATCATAAATTGAATCTGAATCAACAATGTGATGCAGTTTCAAAATACACACATTCTGGGGTATATTGGCTGGAGTCTCGTACATACGAGATAGAAGGTAACTGTCCCATCTATTTGGCACTGGTGAGGTCTCAGCTGGAGTGTTTGTCCAGTTCTGTGCGCCACACTTCAGATGTGGACAAATTGGTAAGAGTCCAGATGAGAGCAACAAAAATGATAAAAAGGTCCAGAAAACCTACCTATGAGGAAAAGTTAAAAAAAATTGGCAAGTTTAGTCTTAGAAGACAGGGGACCTGATAACAGTCTCCAAATATGTTAAAAGCTATTGTAAAGATCATAGCGATCAATTGCTCTCCGTGTCCACTGAAGGTAGGATAATAAATAATGGGCTTAATCTACAGCAAGGGAGATTTAGGTAGGAAAAACTTTCCAACTATAAGGATTAGTTAATTTCTGGAATAGATTACCAAGGAAGGCTGTGCAATCCCTGTCTAATGTGTTTTTAAGAACACATTAGACAAACACCTGTCAAGGATGGTTTAGGTTTACTTGGCACTGCCTCAGCTTGAGGGGATCGACTAGATGCCCTCTCGAGGTCTCTTGCAGCACTACATTTCTATGATTTTATGTTCATGTTACAACTGTACTTCGCATAGTAGCAGAGGCATATTTTCTGGAAAAGAAAAGGAATTTAGAAAACCAAACCCAGTAATTTTATTATGCAGCTTCAATCTGCATTCCATTTCATTCCGCTGGCACAATTCTCCAGACTTGAGGGGTATATTGCTTATATCAAGACTTAGGATTTGGATTTTAGCTTGTAAACTGTGTAATGGTGGAGAGAGGGAGGTCATGATAACATGGCAAGTAAGACGACAATGCACTACTATGGTAAGGTTTGAATAAATTTACATCATTCTACTATAAGCCTAAGAAGACACTGAAGCAGGTACAAGAAGAAAAGAGATCTTCAAGTAACCAAAAACTAATTGCCAGCTGGGAATTCCCCAGCATGGAGGAATCTGTGACACTCCAGTTGGAACCAATGATAGGGAGTCACTAAGATTAAAACAAGGACATAAACTTAATTTCCAGTAGTATATTCAAGTATGCCTGCAGAAAACAAGAGCTCGTCTACCACAAAGCAGGAAGATGAACTATGAGGACCTATGGATCATTCCACCCTTAGTACTGTACTTCTAATTATGCGGGCAAGTTAATATTAGAGTAAAACCTAATCCCAAATATCAAAATTTGGAATTGCTTTTATATATTTCTACTTTTCCCCCTTCTTTGGCTTTCCTCATACTATAAAGTGATCTCTCAAGCTATTTTGGTGACATCACTGGTAAAAAGTAGTTAGATGCTCAGCTACTACAGTGATGGGTGCTACAGACACCCTAAGGGTATGACTACACTAAGAAATTAGGTCAAATTTATAGAAGTCGATTTTTTAGAAATCGATTTTATACAGTCGATGGTGTGTGTCCCCACTCCAAGCCCATTAAGACCCTTAACTCAGTGGAGTGCATCCACAGTACTGAGGCTAGCATCTACTTCCGAAGCGTTGCACTGTGGTAGCTATCCCACAGTTCCCACAGTCTTCGCCACCCATTGGAATTCTGGGTTGCACTCCCAATGCCTGATGGGTCAAAAACATTGTCACGGGTGGTTCTGGTTACATGTCATCAGGCTCCCCTCCTTCCTTCCTCCCTCTGTGAAAGCAATAGCAGACAATTGTTTCGAGCCTTACTTCCTGGGTTACCTGTGCAGACGCCATATCATGGCAAGCATGGAGCCTGCTCAGCTCACCATCACCATATGTCTTCTAGGTGCTGGCAGACATGACACTGCATTGCTGCAAATCAGCAGCTCATTGCCTTTGGCAGCAGATGGAGCATTACATCTGCTCTTCTAGCCAACCTCGGTGAGGTTGGTATGGGGCGCCTGGGCAGACATTGGTGCTCCTGGCAGACCTCGGGGAGATCTGTCAGGGGCACCTGGACATAAGTGGGAGTGACTCCAGGTCATTCTTTTTTTAAGTTTTGTCTCATGGAGATTCAGTCCTGTCTGCAGTTGTACTGCACTATCTTCTGGCGAGCAGCTAGGAGACGAGGATGGCTAGCAGTCATACTGCAACTGTCTGCTGCCAGCCTATGATGTATAAAAGAGAGATGGAGTGGATCAAAACAAGACAGACCAGATTTGTTTTGTATTTATTTGCTCCCCGCTCCCTGAATAGTGGGGGGAGGGATAGCTCAGTGGTTTGAGCATTGGCCTGCTAAACCTAGGGTTTTGAGTTCAATCCTTGAGGGGGCCATTCTATGTGACAGTCGTGTGTTTCTCCTTGATGCAAACCCAACCCCTTCATTGATTTTAATTCCCTGTAAGACAAGTCACCCCTCCCTCCATCAGAGCAATTGCAGACAATTGTTTCAAGCCTTTTTTCAGTGCAGATGCCATAGCACCGCAAGCATGGAGCCCTCTCAGATCACAGCCGCAATGATCAACACTGTAAACAGCACACATACTATCCTGCAGTATATGCAGAACCAGAACCTGCAGAAGCAAAGCCAGGGGAGGAGGTGATGGCAGCATGGTGATGAGAGCGATGAGGACGTGGACACAGACATCTCTCAAAGTACAGGCCCTGGCAATGTGGACATCACGGTAGTAATGGGGCCATTTCATGTCGTGGAATGCTGATTCTGGGCTGGGGAAACATGCACAGACTGGTCGGATTGCATAGTGTTGCAAGTCTGGGACGATTCCCAGTGGCTGCAAAACATTCGCATGTGTAAGGGCACTTTCATGAAACTTTGTGACTTGCTTTCCCCTGCCCTGAAGCACAAGAATACCAAGATGAGAGCAGCCCTCACAGTTGACAAGTGAGTGGCAACAGCCTTGTGGAAGTTTGCAACACCAAACAGCTACCGGTCAGTTGGGCATCTACTGTGGGGGCTGCTGTGATCCAAATAGCCAACACAATGAAAGAGCTCCTGATATCAAGGGTAGTGACTCTGGGAAACGTGCATAGTGGATGGCTTTGCTGCAATGGGATTCCCTAACTGTGGTGGGGCGACAGACGGAATCCATATCCCTATCTTGGCACCGGAGAACCAAGCCAGCGAGTACATAAACTGCAAGGGGTATTTTTCAATGGTGCTGCAAACACTGGTGGATCATAAGGGACGTTTCACCAACATCAGTGTGGGATGTCCAGGAAAGATACATGATGCTCGCATCTTCAGGAACTCCAGTTTGTTTCAAAAGCTGCAGGAAGGGACTTTCTTCCCAGATCAGAAAATAACCATTGGGGATGTTGAAATATCTATAGTTATCCTTGGGAACCCAGCCTACCCCTTAATGCCATGGTTTATAAAGCTGTACATAGGCAGCCTGGATAATAGTAAGGAGCTGTTCAACTATAGGCTGAGCAAGTGCAGAATGGTGGTAGAATGTGCCTTTGGATGTTTAAAAGTGAGCTGGTGCAGTTTACCGACTCGGATAGACTTCAGCGAAACCAATATTCCCATAGTTATTACTGCTTGCTTGCACTCCACAATATCTGTGAGAGTAAGGGGTACATGTTTATGGCAGGGTGGGAGGTTAAAGCAAAATCACCTGGCTGCTGATTATGCGCAGCCAGACACCAGAGCAGTTAGGAGAGTACAGGAGGGCGCGGTGCGCACCAGAGAAACTTTGAAAACCAGCTGCATGACTGGCCAGACTACAGTGTGAAAGTTCTGTTTGTTTCTCCTTGATGAACCACCTCACCCCCCTTGGTTCACTCTACTTCCCTATAAGCTAACCACCCTCCCCTCTCTGTAGTGGTGCTCTGTGCTCATGCTACATTTCCTGAACCTCAACCATACTCTGGAGCATAGCAGTTTGTTCCTCCAGTAGCCTCAGCATTGCCTCCTGTCACCAAGCTGACACCACCTATCATTTTCAGCCTGCCACTTATTATCTTCAGCCCGCCACCTGTCCTCGCATTCGTACTGTGCCTTCCTGGACTCTGACATGGTCTGCATCCATGCATTCTGCTGGGCTCCTCCAGTGTGGGAGGACTGAATGAGCTCAGAGAACATTTCATCGCGAGTGTATTTTTTCGCCTTCTAATCTTCGCTAGCCTCTGGGAAGGAGAAAATAGTGCGAGCATTGAAACATTTGCAGCTGGTGGAGGAAAAAAAAAGGGAGAGTGGTAGTTAAAAGACATTTTAGAGAACAATGGGTAGACTCTTCATTTAAAATGGGTTGGCAATTTAAAAGGCGGGACTGCGGTTTTCAGGTTAACAGGCAGCACAAACCCAACTATCCCCACCCCACCCCGCAATTCTCTGGGATGATCGCTTCACCCCTCCCCCCACCGCATGGCTAACAACAGGGAATATTTCTGTTCAGCCACAGGCAAAGAGCCAAGCAGGACGGGCACTTCTGAATGTCCCCTTAATAAAATCAGCTTATTTCAACCAAGTGACCAGGAATGATATCACTCTCCTGAGGATAACAGAGAGAACGGATGTTGTTTCAATGCCAGCAAACACTGGTATCATACGTGGTGTTATGCAATGATTCTAGACTACGTGCTACTGGCCTGGTGTGGTAAAGTGTCCTACTATGGAGGATGGAATAAGGCTGCCCTCCCCAGAAACCTTTTGCAAAGGCTTTGGGAGTACATCCAGGAGAGCTTTATGGAAATGTCTCTGGAGGATTTCGACTCCACCCCCAGACACATTAACAGACTTTTCCAGCAGCTGTACTGGCCACGAATGACAGGACAAATTAATCATTAAACACGCTTGCTTTTAAACCATGTATAATATTTACAAAGATACACTCACCAGAGGTGCCTGGCGGGTCCGGAAGGCAGCCCTGAGTGGGTTTGGGGGGTACTGACTCCAGGTCCAAGGTGAGAAACAGTTCCTGGCTGTTGGGGAAAACGGTTTCTCCGCTTGCGTGCTGTGAGCTATCTTCCTCATCCCCAAAACCCGCATCACTTTTGTGTGCTACTCCATTGATGGAGTCAAAGCACAGTGGTGGGGTAGTTGTAGGGGCACCTCCTAGAATGGCATGCAACTCATCATAGAAGCAGTATGTCTGGGGCTCTGACCCGGAGTGGCCGTTTGCCTCTCTGGTTTTTTTGGTAAGCTTGACTCAGCTCCTTAAGTTTCATGTGGCACTGCTGTGGGTCCCTGTTATAGCCTCTGTCCTTCATGCCCTTGGAGATTTTTTGAAATGTTTGGGCATTGTGTCTTTTGGAACGAAGTTCTGATAGCATGGATTCATCTCCCCATACAGCGATCAGATCCCATACCTTCAGTTCAGTCCACAGTGGGGCTCTTTTGCGATTCTGGGACTCCATCATGGTCACCTTTGCTGAGGAGATCTGCACTCACCCACAGATCACCACGTTGGCCAAACAAGAAATGAGATTCAAAAGTTCATGGGCCTTTTCCTGTCTACCTGGCTACTGCATTAGAGTTGAAAGTGCTGTCCAGAGAGGTCACAATGGAGCATTCTGGAATAGTTCCCGGAGGCAAATACTGTCGAATTGCGACCACAATACCCCAAATTCTACCTGGCAAGGTCAATTTCAACGCTAATCCCCTCGTTGGGGGAGGAGTACAGAAATTGATGTTAGGAGCCCTTTAAGTCAAAAAATGGCTTCGTCATGTGGACAGGTGCAGGGTTAAACTGATCTAATGCTGGTAAATTCGACCTAAACTCATAGCGTAGACCAGGGCTTAGATAGGCACATGCTAAATTCCATGAGTTGTTAATTATATGGGAGTTTAAGGATGATAATCTGGAGGGAAGTCCCAGTTCCCTTTTCTAACTTTTGAAGGATGCCAGAGGAGCCAGTCGTTTTGTTTCAAAATACTACCTGTTTCCCAAAACAAAGTTCACAAACAAGCATTTCCACCTCAAGGAAAGTTACACAGATGCAGACATAATTCCTCATAACAATCTGTCAGTTCTCATAGGCTAAGTGTGTGCTCTTGTAAGCAATGTTGGACAAGGCACTTTTCCCTCTGAGTTAGCATTAAACCCCAGTGCTAAGTTGGAGTGCTGCTGGAGTGCACAGTGCTTCTGGGGATGCTACCTTATGGATGATCTATACACACAAAGAAAAAGGTGACTTCTTCTAGCCATTAAAAATCCGACCACACTTTTCACAAGAATGGATGTGGCAATGTTGTGGGCAGTTTCCAATTTGAATCGTTATATTTATCTTACCTAATTTCCCTTTAATTTAAATTAGATAATTTATTCTTCACTTCCTATTCCAAAGTGTGTAGTTTTGCTAATCAGTTTCTGTGATTCACACTGGAAGTTCCTGTATTTTAGTGATATACGTGTTATTCTATTTATAAAACACACTCAATAACAACATGTACATAATTTAAAAAACACAGTATTTGTATAAAAAAGAAAATCCAAAGCAAACCCTCCCATTCAATTCACCTTCAGACAAGACTCAGAAAGGTTTGCTCGGCCCCACAGGTCAACCAACTACGGCTGTTTTGCACCAGTGAGCAAGTTAATTACAGTGAAGAGCCTGTAACAAGGATGCCCTGGCTATTAGAATAGAGAATTTTCTGGTTCTGCATTGTTACTGGAATTGATTAGATTAGCTCTATAACCTTCTGCAAAAATTGAAGATTAAAGCTAAAAAGTCTTTCTGCTCATACACAACCCAAAATTAGAATCATTCTGCAGTCTAATGTTGAGAAAACAATATTTATGAATATGCCTAATTAATTCCAAGTAGCTTCTTCACAATCTCACCACAAGAAAATGGTTTGAAGCCGCCTCTCTTTTTGCCACAGTTCTGGGTTGACTAAGCATTAATATCACCCTCAACTAACAACTGTGCCAAAGAAAAACAAGAATAAAATTTGATTGCTGAGACAATAATAATCTCATTGGACAAAGCTCGAAACAAGATGTGAGAATAAAAAAATAACGAACATATTTAATACAGACTGAGTGATAGCGTCTGGTACACTAGAGCAGCTCTGCACTGGCTCAACATGCATGCCCCTTGTTTAGGGGGAATCTTTGGGTGATTTAAGCCACAGTGGTTATGTCCCACCACTCTCTGCAGCTGGAGCAGGGGGCATGACTGGGCCCAAAGATGCATACCTGGGAAATCCATGCACCTTGACAATTCCAGGCTGCTGCAGTGGCCCCCTGAGGGCCACTGGCATCCCAAATAAATTAGAAAAACTCTCAGATGCACTAGTATGCTCTGGCGGATCCTGCCTAACTAACGAGCAGCCACAGGATTGGTATGCAAAACTGGCTGAAGGGCTCATTTACACAGAAGTCCAATAGCTGCTCCAAGCTGCAGCAGATGATCTGGCCTTTTAATTTTCCTAAGGGGGAGCGGGAGAAATCAATGTACTCCCTAGAAGTGTGACTAATATAAAAGATAGAGGTAAAGGATTTAAGTCTTCAAGGAGCAGAACTGTCAATAGGTGAATGTCTTTTTGGTCCCAGGTTATCTTAGAATGAACCACTCAAGTGTAGCTTTTCCAAATCTCCCACCTCTTTAAACTTCTCAGCAATTCCACTTTAACCCTCCAATGGTCTCCCACAATAAGCAAGGGACTGAATTTGAGCCTTCAAGCAGCCAAAAAATGCATCTTATTATGTTGGACATAGAATATTTCCTCCACTGTATCTCTACTTTGTTAAATCTCTAGTATCCAACTCAGTGCTTTACTCTTTTGCACTGGGAGGTTGGGGAGAGTAAAGAGAGAATGTGGAAGACTTGTACGACAGATAAGGGCCATCCCTGAACTCGCTCTCAGATAGGACTGCAAACAAAAAAATTCAGTCTGGTGTGGATGAACTGCTGTGGAAGCTATTCTATGATTTAGTGTGAAATGCTGGTGGCAATTTTTTTTTGAGATCTTTCATAAGTACATGATGAACTATGAATGTGAGAAAGTTATCCAGGGGAAGCAAGTTGTTCTTAAAATGGGTACATGAAGGAGTGGAGTTTGAAGACTTAAAAATAAAAGTCATACTTCAGATATTTTTGTTCATAATACTTGCTACAACTATCTGTGTGAGAACAAATAAAAATTACTTTTTAAAAAGTACATTTTTATTGAATCTACTAATGCACTAGCCATGCTAGTGTTCAGCTATAAGGTATCAGACACCGAATTGCTAATAGCCTCCTGTAAGTATATGCTGAAATGAAAGAGGCTTACTTTGAATCTCCAAATAAACTCACAATTTCTCTTTACTCGTGTTTTATCAGAGAGGTGTCAGTGCAAAAAGCAGCAGGGCCGCCCAGAGAATTCAGGGGGCCTGGGATCTTTGGCGGTGGGGGCCCTCAGCTGCCAAATGGCCGCCAAAGACCCGGCACTTCGGTGGAGAGTCCTGGGGTGGAAAGACTCTCCGCCTTGGGTCTTCAGGGCACTTCAGCGGTGGGTCCCGGGGCAGAAGGATCCCTCGCCACCGAATTGCCGCTGAAGACCCGGAGCAGAAGCAGCTCCGGGGGGCCTGAGCCCCGCAAGAGTTTTCCGCGGCCTCCCGAGCAGGTGAAGGACCCTGCTCCAGGGCCCCCAAAAAACTCCTCACTTGCCCCCCTGCCCTCTGGGCGGCCCTGAAAAGCAGTCATTTACCAAGGGGCTCAGTAGGATTACTGACCCAGAACAGAGTTCTTATGCTCATTCCTGATCAGTTTTGAGGTTTTGTTTTTTGTTTTTTTAAATTGTACAGGATTGCAGGAAACTAATAGTTTGTCTTTTAACAGTTCAGAACCACAAATGCAAGTTTCTACATAAACAAGCCTAGACTAGGAAAAGCTTGACAACCTCACTAATCCAAAATAATTTCTATTTGAATTCATTTGTTTTCAAAAATTGCTAACTTTTCTAAATAAATTACAAAGATCTGAATTACGTAAGGATGGAGTTTATTTATTTATTTTTTAAAGTATTCCTCTCTATGCTGGAGTCAAAGTATATTCTCAGATTTACCCTCCATCCCTCACTCCAATTTCTCACTGTGTCTTGTCACTTCACTCTCTTTAATATTTCCAAAATGTTTACCATTCCATATAAATATTTTAACAGTAATAAATAATAAAATCAAATAAGCACGTTTTTACATAAGGATTACTGTAATCCACTAAAGTGTACAGCAGAATGGTTGCTTAGTGATGACACACAAAAGCAAAACAACAGGAAAGTTGCTTCTCTTAAAATCAGTCGCATAGCATACGCATTATCTGCTCCCATCATTCCATATTCATGATAATGAAGTAATCGCCCAGTGTTAATTATGCAAAACAAGAAGAAAACATAAAAGCAAGTAAAATCTCTTAAGTGGGAAAAGAGATCCCTTTGCTGCAGCTTATACATGCCACAGTTTGTGTTCTGCACATACTAAATAGCAGCAACATAAAACCTCTGCCTTAGTGGGATTGTATTGGCTTCCTGTTTCTTTGAGTACTAAATATAAAATTTGTGTATCTTATTTTTAAACAGACATCATAAATACTTTGGCTTCTCACTAGAAATGTCCGAATATTTTTGTATGTAAAGCTTTTTGCTATGTAAAATCTTCTGGCATTTTAACCCCCAAAATATGATTTCCATTGTACAATATAGTTGTTGTGGTTGAAATCTGTTTGTTTATATTTTTGCCAAATATGAACAGAACTTTTCCCCTAGAGAAAAACCTAAGCTTGGCTTTAACCAAAAGAGATGTTTAAAATAAAACTTTTCTCGTGGGCCTGGCCCCTCTTCACAGCTGGTTCCTGTCTTCCTTCATTTTCTAATATCATAGTAGAGTCTTGACCTCCTGGGGTTAAATCTTGCCCCACTGACTTCAACAGTACCACAGTTTCATCCCTGATGAGCTAATCTATGTTGTTTGCAACATTGTAGATGCACAGTCAGAATGGCTGAAAACCCAAGACTTAGACTATTTGTGAAAATTGGGAACTGTAGCGCATTACACTACACCACACCATTCCAGGCTGACAAATGACAGGAAAAGGGCCCAGATATACATTGCTATCCAACCCAATATTTCCAGGATTGTTCCAATTTTGATGTGGAGATCAAGTTAAATAGTGATTTTCTTCTAGTTTCTGCCTATAAATCTGACCCCTTGGAAATAAGATTTTCCTTGATTCTACATTATAGGTTGCAAAAGAATAATAATGTTATTACATGCAGTCTATCATTAATTTCAGTTTGTGCAATCATGTGTTTTTATATGGACACACTGATGAGTAATCAGAGACTTTCCTGTTCAACTCAGTGTGAAACCATCCATCATTAAGGGCTCAAATCAGAAAATAAAAATATGCTGGTTTCCATACTGTGGAAACCCACACAAAGTCAGAGAAGATATGTGAGGGGCTGCAGATGCCAGACACAGTTTTGACTATATTAATAATATGCTGTGAATTTTACAGACCTCCCTTTCTGGTATGTGTAGTAAGTAAAACTGTTAACTTCAGAAACCTGCTGTGATCATTGCTATGAATAACTGTGCTCAGAGGCAAAAGAACCTAGGACTTTGGGGAAAATCTTAATAGAAACTCAATAAAAGGGTTAAGAAAAAATGCAAATGTTCTTTTCATGAAATGTGCTCCTGGAATGTCTATATAAATCACAGTATTCATTTATAAAACTCTTGACATCAAAGGAAATAAAACGGTGCCGTTTAATTATGGTCAAGTGGTTAGATTAATTTTTGCTAAACCTCACCTTCATATCTCAAATTTCAGAAATTACACTGAATTGAAACACTTTTCATTTCAATCACTTCATCTTACTTCAATAACTTTAAAAAAAATATTATGCTCCAAAAATTCTTCAGTTTAAAGTAAAGTTCACTAGTTATCACAAATGGAACAGATGAAAGAGTTGGCAAAATTAAGTCCCCTTATGAATTCTAAAACATTTACTATATAGCTTTTTTGTTGTTAAAGGACATTATTACTTTTTTGATGTTTTTGCCAGGAATTGACTGTATATTTTGGCAACACAGGGATTTTCAACTAAATTGAAATAGCAGCTGTTCAAAGATCAATATTAACTTAATATTTACTTTATTAGAAGAAAAGGTTAAGACTACTAAGATTTGTATCCAATTAAAAATATAAAAGCAAAAAAAATTTTTGATTTAGTGTTTCTCAGGTTCACAAGGCTTTTCAGAGAGGGAATACAACAAAATATTAATCTCTCTTATATCCAAACTTCACTAAAATGTTGAATTTACATTAAACAAAAGTTGTATAGATGTTTGTAAAAGACAATGTTCATTTTCAGGTTATGCTTTAACAAAAAGTTATTCTGATTTTTTCCAGAATTATAAAATAATCTAGGATAAGACTGTTCTGTATGTACACACACACAAAATACTTAGTTATAGTTGTGCCCATAGCATCATTAGATGAGAATTTAAGGATCTGTTAATATTTGCACTGTGTGTGTAATTATTTTCAGAGGCTTTTGTTTTTAATTTGACTATTTGAAACTTTACAGTTGCACTTCAAAGCCTGAAACTCAGACAAATGTTAACAGTCCACATTTGAAGCTATTTCCTTAAGTGTAAAATTATCAAAATAATTTTGTTTAGTCAGAGAGAAGCAAACTTATAGGTAGCTCTTCACGACGTTTGGCCACATGATAACTAAAAAAAATATATAATACATCTTGTAACTCTTACTAGCACTCGATATCCTTACATAGATAATCCTATTTCTAGAACTACCTGAACAAGTAGAGATGGCAGGACTAGGCTCTCTAATAGCATAATTAAAATGAAACTTTGCAGGCAATCAGTCTTTAATGTGAACTGAGCTCTTTTATTCTTATCCATAAGAGATGATCAGCGCATCATAAGGGATGAGAGAGCACTGACCAAGGGAGCTGCCATGCTGCCACTGACCATGAAACAGATCCAAGCTAACAAATAAGCCGCCTTCTGCCACCAACTTCCCACATGCTTAAAGTAAAATATTGTTAGTTAATGACACATCCTGATCCAGTAGAGTGGTTTTGTAAAGGTGACATAAAAGTACAATTTTAAAAAACAACCTTATAGACTTGTGCACTAAATGCCCTAAATAAGTGTAAAGGAACCATTAAGTTTTTCAAGGTAACTGATTTCAGACTTATCTTTATTTCTTTTTAAATCTCCCAAAGATGAGGATATAACAGAGCAAAGAGACAGCCTGAAGGACATTATTTAAAAGAACCAAACCTCTTCCCACAAAACAATATTTTATGGTGTGGCAAGTCCTGCCTTATTTATTCTATTCCTTACACAATATGTTCTTGGTGAAGAAGAAGAAGAGAGACTACTGACAGACAGAGGAAGGGCTGATCTGATAGAGAGAGAAGGCAGGGACAGGCTTGGTCTGGGCTAAATGGAAGAGTGCCAGATGAGAAGGAAAGGGTCCTATCTCATGGCGTAGTGATCACCTCTCCAAAAAAAATTACTAAAATTATTTTTTTTAGCTGTCCCATCCCCATGAAATCTCTCTCTGTGATGGGAAGACAGAGGCACTCACGTTTCTGGAAGGGAAGGGAGGAAGCCTCAGAAGGTACTATGCCAATAATCTAATAACCCCAGGGCTCCATTTCTGCACAGCCTAAAATCTCCACAGAGAAATCTGTCATTGAGCAATTCTTAAATGTCAAAAAATAACAAACAAACAACACAGCTGAGGAAATTTCCGTTGGGGGGAAGGGGGAAGAGAAGAATCTTAGTTAACATGGAGTTGAAACGATAGATATCTACCAATTACTTGAGAAGACATTCTTAGGCATTGTGTTACCTGATATTTTGTAGGATTTAAACCTTTTTCCAATCTATTATTTTTGGAATGCGAGGTGGCAACTGAAATTTTGCTCTCTGTTTTAAAATTTGCAGGAGATAAATAAAACCAACAGGTTAAGACTACTTGTATGTATGTATGTGTTTTTAATCTACTCCTGAAAGGCAGAGTTTCTGGGGAAAAGCGACTAGGATGCTAGTTGTAGGCTTTGGCATTTGTCAAATATCCAATCCAGGTTTGGTGCTGCAAGGCAGAGGACATAAGACCAATGATTTAAAAAAGGCCTGTCTTGTGATAAGAAAACACAGTTTCTCTCAATGTGGTGAGAATCTAAGATTTGATCCTACTGTTGAGTTAAATGGGTCCTGTACCTAAACATTCTCCAATTTTAGTGAGCAAACCAGATAGGGTTGCTCATTATCAGGAGCCTCTCCAAATGTTTGTTTAAATTCACTGCAATAACTCAGAGAGCACAGAAAAGACAAAAGCTCTAATTTAGAAGCTAACAGGTCATTTTTAAAAAATTAACACTATATTTTTAAACTAGAATATGTAATAGCTAACCATTTGGGAGATCAGCATAAAGTGCTTTTTTAGACAATAAATCTAAGCATTCATTAATCAATTCAATATGGAAGCAAGGAACCAAAACTTTATAGTTTTTGGTTCAAGTGTAAAGACAATATTGTTTGTTTATGAATATTTTGTAATCTAAATAGTTCCTTTTCACATAGAAGTTTTTAAAATAGCTGATACCAGGAGCTTTGGATTAAATAGAGGATCTCTTGACTCAAAAGCAATTATCTCAACGTTCAACTCTAAAAGTAAAAGGTCAAACTCTACTATTGCGGCTTTTAAAATCAAGGACTAGGAAACATGCATTCCACAATGGGTTGGAATGTAAACAAATTTAAAAGCAAACATCATGATATATGAGAAGAGGATCAACCCACTACTAATAGTGAGGATGAAATGTGCATTTAATGTCTCTAAATGGATAATGCATGGGTAAGAAAAGTGGAGTAAATGAAGTTTGAAAATTAGCCCATTCTTGGGTGGTTTCAAAGACATCATTATAAAGAGTTATTCTAAGTAATCAAGACAGTCTACTGTGTGTACAAGGTCAATACATCATCTTCAAAGCTACTAAATTTGTAACACTCAGGCCTTGTCTATACTACAGGGGAAATTTGATCTATGCTATGCAATTTGAGTTACGTGAATAGCATAACTCAAATCAACATAGCTTAGACCTACTTACCGCAGGGTCCACACTACCTGACTACTCTACTCTATCCAATGAAGTACAGGAATCAGTGGGATATGATCTGCAATCAATTTAGCAGGTCTTCACTAGACCTGCTAAATCGATCACCAATGCATCGATAGCCACTCATCGATCCCCTGGTAAAATGCAGACAAGCCCTTAGAAATGGAAGATTTCTGAACATTTTTCTGTTCTGCCATGTGCCTCCTTGGGCTTGTCCCTACTCTCTGTGTGGGATGTGTGTTGGAATTGGGAAGGATCCTTGCCTTCCTCCTTCACTGCCACCCTCATGGTGGACCTACATAAGGGCCAGAGACAATCTAGCCTACTGTGTCCACATGATGTGATATCGATGGAAGGGATGTCCATGGTAAGATGACACAAAGACGTTTCCTATCCATTTCACTTTCTAAAATCTGTTCAATCATTTCAGAAGATGTATTATGGAAGTACTTGTTGCAGCTCATTAGTTAAGGCTAAGTTTCGTACTTGAAGCAGACATTCAACCTTTGTTATGTATGAAGACTACAATGTATTTCCCCCAAACTTACAGAGCTTACTCTTTGGGCACAGAATTTCTGAGAACCAACAAACAAATCTACTAATTTATTTTAAAATAGGTCTGTTAAAATTTTCACATCTGGTACCAGACACCCTTCCCTCCTTTTTTTTTCTTGAATGACCTTAAGAACAGAATAATAGGCAGTGTTCCCAACTCTTGTAATTTCACTGTGAATTTTACAATAACCGATGTTTTTCTGAACGCCTCAGCTCCTGGAGGCATGTGAGTAGGTGAGAATCTCAGCTCAGCTCATGTATGCAAATAAATAATCAACATCCCATATTTAAAAAGTACATTAGCATGGAGTTAAGACAGAGTATACCAGTTTAGGATAACAAAAATATTATGTTGCAATTTTTCCAAAAGGAAGAATTCTAAAACTAGAAAATTAAGAGTAAAAGGTAAAATAAATCCAAACATATTAAGGTGCAGGGCACCCAAACTTAACTCTGTCTTGTAGTGACATCACAAGAGATAAAAAGAAAGGGGAAAAAATCTGTCTTTAAAAATCAGTTTAATCTAATCTAGGTCTACAAATACTATTATTCATTCATCAGAATTGCATGTTATTATTACTAGGCAAAATTAAGGCTGTATTTTTCCAGTGGTGAAATCTTCAGTATTTTTATTGCAGAAGCATGGGGTAGTATTATATTTATTGTAAATGCATAGGACAAATACTCTCAGCACCACCAGGTTTGCACTGGAAAAGACCACGCTAACAAAATCTTGCTGTGAACCCACAATGGAGTCCAGGTCAAGTCCATAGCTTCTGCTGAATGTAGGCAAAGCAGGAGGCAGCTAAAGCATACGGAGCAGTTGACTTACAAAAAGTAACTTAGAAGCTGGGGAGTCCAGGACCATGTGGAATTAATAAATTCCACTGGGTCCCTGGTGCCTGCCTTTACCTGACTGCATGTTACGTGATTCTCCGGACACATCCGGTACTCTGCAGAATTTAGGAACTCTTCAAAGTATCCTGTCCCCTGGCTCACAATGCACGTCAAGCATTTCAAAAATGTATAAAACTAAGGGAATCCCCAGACAAAATGCATTAAGATGGAGAGAAGGGTGAAAATATATCTATCACTTAAACACAGAAAGCCTTATAAGAATGCCAAAAAGCAACAATTAGAGGTGTTTCTGTGCATTTTTACTTTTTAGATGTCATCCCTGTGGCATGCATACTCACCACAGAGGCCCTTGAAGTAGTAATAAGGAAATAGCAGCCACACAATATTAACTGTGCACTATAATGATGCCATCTTCCCTTCTTTGTTTTTTCCCTAATTACATTGTAAGATGCATTCTATGAGAATGAGACATTAAGGTCCTTAAGTCATCTATAGCTGTGGGCTGCAGATATCTGAAGCTGTGAAAAGCCACGGTATCACTACAGGCCTCAATTCAGCAAGGTAGTTAAGCACATAAGCAGCCTCATTGAAATCAGTGACTACTCACATGCTTGAAAGTTAGATTTGTGCTTAACTACCTTGATGAACTGGGGCTACATTGAGCACATCACTGCAATCATCTTCTTGTGGTCTTTTTTTTTTCCCCACTATAAAATGTATAATGCAGTGATCTATACCTGCACACATCTAAGATTTCCATATTTTCAAATTTTAAAGTTCAAGTTTATCTTTAATTCTGATATTTGTAGGTTTCTAATGGAGGTTTTTTTTATAACTACGCTGTTTTAAAATTACTAATATGTACTGACAGCCTTAACTACAGCTTAGTGGGCATTTGTGTGTGAGAGCACACGACTAAGTGAATAATTATATTGCATACTCTCATTCATGAGACCAAAAGTCTAATATCTTCAGCCAAGTGAGACAGTCATAACCAAAGACCATTCAACATAAATTTCCCTCGGCAAGAAAAAACTTCAAAATAGATTACAATCGCTCAGAGCAACTACAAAAATATATTTTAGTAGTCAACATACTTGTATTATTTACAAAGTATGCTATAAGTGTAATAAGCAGCTCAACAAAACTATCTGATCACCTGTGGATAACCTAGATACTTGATAATTACATTCCAGTTGAGCAGTGAAATAATTATGGATGGTATATCAGAGAAAGAATTGATTAAAAAATCACAAATAGACATTGTCTAACTACATCATGCCAATAAAAAAACAGTTACTCACCTTTTTGTAACTGTTGTTCTTCGAGATGTGTTGTTCATGTCCATTCCAAGGAGGTGTGTGCACTCCGACAGAAGGGCAGGAGGGTGGGTATTGGAATGGACATGAACAACATCTCGAAGAATAGTTATAAAAAGGTGACTAAACGTTTTTTCTTCTTCCAGTGATTGTTCATGTGCATTCCAAGCAGGTGACTCTCAAGCCTGAATTTAGGTGGTGGGGTGAGAGTTCACTACAGATTGGAGCAGCGCCCTGCCAAAGGCTGTATTGTTTCTGGCCTAGTGCCTGATGGCATTGTGCGACATGAATGTGTGGATTGAGGACCACGTGGCAGCCCTGCATATCTCCTGTGTCGGGACCTGAGTCAGGAACACTACGGAGGAGGCCTGTGCCCTTGTGGAGTGGGCTGTGATTGGCGGGGAAGGCACTTTGGCCTGATTGTAGCATTCGCGGATGCAAACCGTGATCCATGAGGAGATACGCTGTGAAGACACAGGGAGCCCCTTCATTCTGTTGGCCACAGCTACAAAGAGTTGCGTTTATTTCCTGAATGGTTTAGTTCATTCAATATAGAATACCAGGGCCCTGTGAATGTCCAGGGAATGCAGCCTACACTCTGCATTGGTGGAGTGTGGCTTAGGGTAGAACACAGGGAGAAAAATGTCCTGACCCATGTGGAATTGGGAGACCACCTTTGGAAGGAATGCTGGGTGTGGCTTGAGTTAGACTTTGTCTTTGTGGAAGACAGCGTATGGAGGCTCGGACATCAACACTCTGAGCTCCGACACCCTACTGCTCGAGGTGATAGCCATGAGGAATATGACCTTATAGGAGAGATATAGTAAAGAACACGTAGCCAGTGGCTCAAAAGGGGGCCCCGTAAGAGTGGAGAGGACCAAATTAAGGTCCCAAGCTGGGACTGGTTGTTGAGTATGCGGGAACAGCCTATCCAGGCCCTTGAGGGAGCAACAAACCAATGGGTTTGCGAAGACTGAACCACCTTCAGCTCCTGGGTGGAACGCAGAGATGGCTGCCAAGTGGACCCGAACCGAAGAGAGGGCAAGTCCCCGCTGTCTCCACTGGAGTAGGTTATCAAGGATAAGAGGGATTGGGGTGAGCAATGGAGCCTGTCCCTGCTGTTCAGCCTAGATGGAGAAACGTTTCCACTTGGCCATGTATGTAGTGCTGGTGGAGAGTTTTCTGCTACCAAAGACGACTTGTCTGACCTGCTGTAAGCATTGCATTTCCACCGGGTTTAGCCATGGAGCATCAAGGCTGTGAGGTGGAGCGACTCCAGGTTCAGGTGGGGGTGGTGGCCCCGATCCTGTGTGATCAGGTCCAGGGGCAGTGGCAACGTGAGGGGCACCTGTATGGACATGTGCAGTAGCGACGTGTACCAACGCTGGCGTGTCCACACCGGCGCTATCAGTATGACGCGAGCGTGATCCCTGTGTCTCTTGAGGAGTACCCTGTGGACCATGGGGATCGGAGGGAAGGTGTAAAGCAGGTTGCCTTCCCATGAGAGGGGGAAAGCATCCATTAGAGATCCTGGACTGCACCCCATGAGGGAGCAGAACCATAGACACTTCCTCGTCCCTCAAGGCAAACAGGTCTATCTGGGGATAACTCCAGAGATGGAAGATTGAGTGTGCCACGTCTTGGCAAAGGGACCACTCGTGACCATGGAATGAGTAGCTGAGGGCATCCGCCAGGCCGTTCTGCACCCTCGAGGGGTAGGATGCCGTTAGGTGAATTGTGTTCTGTACACAAAAGTCCCATAATGTGAGGGCTTCCTGGCACAAGGGAGAGGAGCGTGCACCACCCTGTTGATATAGAACATCGCTGAGGTATTGTCAGTGAGTACTGCAACGCACCTGCCTGCCAATCAAGACTTGAAAGTGAGGCAGGTAAGAAGAACAGCCCATAGCTCCCTGATGTTGAGATGTAGGGAGAGGACCTCTGGGGACCAAAGGCCTTGGGTCCTGAGATTCCTGAGATGCGCCCCCCACCCCAGAGCTGACGTGTCTGTCACCAAGGAAAGGGATGGCTGAGGGCTGGCAAAGGGTTTTCCCTCACAGACCACCCGCGGGTCAAGCCACCACTGGAGGGAATCCAGCACCACTCGGGGAATTGTCACCACCGAGTCCAGCACGTCCCTGGTTGGTCGGTACACAGTCACTAACCTGGACTGAAGAGAGCGCAGCCTGAGCCTAGCGTGACTCATCACATCGGTGCACGCAGCCATATGTCCCAGCAACTTGAGGCAGTTCCTCGCTATGATGGTCGGGAAACGGCAGAGACCAAGGATGATGTCAGACATGGACTGAAACCTGGCCTCCGGTAGGTATGCTCTAGCCTGCATCGAGTCCAGAACTGTCCCTATGAACTCTATACTTTGGACAGGAGACAGGGCAGAGTTGGCCTCGTTCAACAGGAGATCGAGATCGAGGGAGGTCTGTTTGACAAAGACCACCTTAGCCTCCACCTGTGCCTTGGAGCAGCGTTTGAGGACTGAAACCTGGCCTCCGGTAGGTATGCTCTAGCCTGCATCGAGTCCAGAACTGTCCCTATGAACTCTATACTTTGGACAGGAGACAGGGCAGAGTTGGCCTCGTTCAACAGGAGATCGAGATCGAGGGAGGTCTGTTTGACAAAGACCACCTTAGCCTCCACCTGTGCCTTGGAGCAGCGTTTGATGAGCCAATCATCCAGGTAGGGAAACACTTGAATTCCATGCTTGCGCAGGAAAGCTGCTACAACTGTCATGCATTTTGTGAGGATCCTTGAGCCGTTGACAGGCCGAAAGGCAGGACTGCGAACTGGAGACGGGTGTTGCTCACTATGAACCTGAGATAACGTCTGTGCTGAGGGATTACTGCGATATGAAAGTAGGCATCCTTCAAGTTGAGGGCGGTGTACCGGTCTCCTGGATCCATGGAGGGGATGATGGAAGACCATACGGAACTTGAACTTCTTTACAAACTTATTCAGATGCCGCAAGTCCAGAATGGGTCTGAGGACCCCTTTTGCCTTCGGTATTAGGAAAAACTGGGAGTAAAACCCCTTGCCCCTGGGTTCCTGAGGAACTTACTCCACTGCCCCTACTATGAGGAGGGACTGCACTTCCTGAATTAGAAGTTGCTCGTGAGAGGGGTCCCTGAAGAGGGACGGGGGGGGAGGGGCTGGTGCGTGAGAGGAAGGAGAATTAGATAGAATAACCCCTCTCTACTGTGCGGAGCACCCAACTGTCACATGTGATTCAGGATCAGGCACGACAGAAGGGGAAAGACATGACATAAAGGTAGGATTGGTAGGATCCAGAGTCCTGACTACTAGGTCGTCCTCGACCGCACCATCAAATTTGGGGCCTAGGCCCCGATGGAGGCCGCAGCTGGCTGGATGACTGGCCAGAGGGTTGTTGTTGCCTCCTTCTGCGGTTTCTGCTTTGCCTAAGTGAGGGCTTCGGGCAGTTCTGGGGTTGGTATGGCTGCGAAGCCGGCTGCCTGCATTGGGTGGCTGGGGTGTGCAGGCCTAGCAAGCGTAAGGTAGCCTTTGAGTCCTTTAGGCTATGGAGCCTCTTGTCCGTCTTCTCGGAGAAGAGCATGGGCCCTGTGAAGAAGAGGTCCTGGATGGTCTGTTGGACCTCATGTGGAAGGCCTGAGACCTGAAGCCAGGCTCCCCACCGCACATCCAGCCTAGTTGCCAGCATGTGGGAGGCTGTATCCGCTGCATCCAGGGCCGCTTGGAGGGATGCCTGGGAAATTAGCTCCCTCTCCTCTACCAGAGCAGAAAATTCTGTTCGCGATTCCTGGGGAAGAAGTTCAGCGAACTTGGACAAGGCTGAGCATGTGTTATGGCTATGGCAGCTCACTACAGCCTGTTGGTTGGCTATACATGTTGCAGACCCCCCACTGAGTACACCTTTCTACCAAAGAGGTCCAATTTCTTGGCCTCCCTGTTCTTCTGTGTAGACCCTTGGAACCCCTGACGCTTCCTTTGGTTGGCCGCATTCACAACCAGAGAGTCTGGGGGAGGGTGGGTATATAGGTGTCCATGGCCCTTGGAGGGTACAAAGTAGTGCCTCTGTCTTTTTGGCTGTAGGGGCCAATGAAGCTGGTGTCTGCCACAAGGTGCAGAACGTATCAGCTTTAGTTCTGTTGTGGCACACTCCTGTCGGACAGCGGTCCCGGTGGTGGAGGCATTTGCGCCGGGGCCACCAATGTCGAGGAGACCGAAGCAGACCTGGAGCGCAGGCCGTGTGCCTGTCCCACAGACTGATGGTAGGCCCAGGGAGTCCAGAACAGCCACTGCACTGGGTAAGGTCGTTGGCTTGCCTGAAAAGCTGACCTTCTGCTCCTCAATCTACTGGAGCAGTAGGATTCTGCCTCCGAGTCCGAGGTCTCTGAATAGGAGGACCGAGTGGGAGCAGTACCCACTGTTGCTGGGGAGCGGTGCCATTAGGCCGGGGAGTGCTCTCTCTGTGCCGGTGCTGCCGGAACAGCACGGGGCGGGGACTGGGGCAACATCATGGCTGGCTTGCCCCTTGATTGGATAGGGGGTTGGGCCATATCTGGTGGCTCTTTCCACTGGTGCGAGGAGGCCGGCACCAGGAGACTTGAGTCAGAGGCCGCCTCAAACACCTCTGGGATAGATGGGAGATGCACATCCTCGCTGAGGTCCAGGCATCTAGACCAGTCTGGACTCGACCGCATCCCCACCAGGGTGGGAGTCAATGGGACCTTGGGAGGGTGCGGTTGTGGCTCAGCTTGTCCCACTGCAGTAGTGGACACTGACAGCCTTTTAAGGTTCTGGTGGGGTGATCAGTCCCTCACGTGCCTCTTCTTTTTCCCAGGCACAGGAGATGGTTATTGGTGCTACACTTAGGCTGATTTTCTATGTCCTGATTCTCTCCGGTGCCGGGACATAGAGGCCTTAGATCGGGCTTCCTGTCTTGTTAGTGGTGCCGGAACGCTGCACACAGAGGATGGAGGTGCTGGGTATTGGATCGGCAGGCTCAGGGTCCAAGTGTGGCCATAAAGCCACCTCCATCAGGAGCACTCTGAGTCTCTGCTCTCTATCCTTAAGAGTCCTGGGACAGAATCCCCTGCAGATACTGCACCGGTCTCTTTGGTGGCTCTCCCTGAGGCACCTCAAGCAGGATGAGTGTGGGTCATTCTTCGGGATAAACTTCCCGCAGTCTGTGCAGACTTTAAACCCTGGGGACCCGGGCATGCCCCAGTGGGACAACAAGTATGTTGGGCGGAAGCCCCCCAACAACTAACACTAACTCTAAACTATGAGAGAGGAAACAACTATATACACTTAGATGAGACACTGCTAGGCTTGCTGCAAGAGCGAGCAAAGTTCCAGCTAGCCGTCACCAGCGGTAAGAAGGAACTGAGGGGGTGGAGGGCCGGCGGGCCCCTATACAAGGTGCCATGGAGGCACCAGTCCAGGGGGCACCAGGGCCGACCCTATAGACGCTGCTAAGGGAAAATCTTCTGACTGGTGTGCACACAGCATGCACACACTTGCTTGGAATACACATGAACAATCACTCGAAGAAGAATATATCCTCCATATTCAGTTTAATTCACAACCACAAACCCAGGAGTACCTAATTATACTGCTCTTGTAGTACACAGACTTCAGACAATTAAAACAGACCTCAGTCTGCTGTCAACCATTTGTTCCCAACGCGAGTTCAGGAGTTTAGTTCCTTCAGCAATTTCTTATACAAAGTCCAGTTTCTCAAAGTAATTAAAAAAAGAAAAAAAATCTAACCATGTGTATTTTTTCAATTGTGCAGAGATGAATTTAATTAGTTCAATTTTCCTTTTCTGCAGCATAAATCTCTGATTTTAGTTTAAATAATTATCGGTCTCAAAATAGGAGAAAGTAAACTCAGCTAATTAACACTGTTAAAGTTTTTATGCCCAAGCTTTTTCCTACCACAAAATTTATAAAACAGTGAGGAAAACAAAGTAACATTAAAAAAAATACACTTGTGAAAGACCATAATGCTCTTAAGAAGGGCTAATAGTATTGACTGAAGCAGGCTACAGAGTTGGCAGGTGATAAGCAAACTTCCATCCAAAGCTCTTCCTTGAAATACCTATGGCTTTGTCTTGAGAAAAGAAAAGACCTGTGCCAAGCTTCATCAAACTGTGGTGGTTTTATGATGTGGGGGCTGGGAAAAAAGGATTTAGAAGATACCACCTGACTTATTTGCACTGGGAACCTACATTACAGCCAGAACCTGGGAGTTCAGGGATAAAAAGCTTAGTGCAAAATCCAGGGTGGCACTCAAATCCTCTCAGCTTTTTGGATTACATATTTTATTTTACCATTTCATGGTTGAGAAACTGAAAAAACAAAACAAGACCTAAAAAAGTTTTTCGTTTGTTCCCAGGGTTGCTCATATGCTCAAATTTCTAACCAGTAAATGTGCTCATTAAAAACATTTTTAAAGGTGCTCACAGCTAGCATCCTGGAAGTGCTGGAGGCTGTGTGTGTGGGAGCCATAGTTCTGCCACATTTTAAAGGTGGTGTCACCATAACCATTCTACATACTAACATGAGGGTTATACAGACTGCAATATGTTCTATAACAACAGATTGTTACAACTGCTCTAACAGTGGAGTGAGAGAGAATTTTAGGATATTTTTCCTTAACATTTAAAGTATTTGAGTTTTTCCAACCCAAAAAAGATGCATAATGTATCAGTATTTCAATATAGATCTTTAAGGTGATAAATGAAACATCCAATAATGTTCGAATGTCTGCACGTTTCTATGTAGAGTAAACAACTTACCATATTATGAGCTAACATGGAGTCAGGGAGTCACTGGAATAAATTTTCCCTTGCAGATGTGCAGTCATCAAAAAAAGAATGTGAATCCAGATTTGATTTAAAAAAAAGATACGCGTATTAGAGGATTTTTAACTAGCAGGACTACAGTGTGAGGAAAAAGTGGTGGAGTTGTTCACTTAAAGTGGTGATAGTTTACTTAGGTCTGGTCTCACAATCCTTATGCAGTTAAAATCAGAGGAACATGGAAGGGAAAGAGGTGCTGAAGAGCAGTGGAAAGTGGAGATTGGGTGATTTACCTCTGATGTTACTATTCCAGATATGACAATGAGCTGTTTTTAGGGCAGCAACAAAGGGAGGAGCAGAGAAGATGGAGGAGGAGGCAGCAGGAGGAGCAGAAACTATATATTACCACCAGTGTCAGAATCTTTCCACTCAACAATGAGCTTTTCACTGGAGAGCAACATAGATAAAATTGAGGAGTGAAGACACAAGAAGAGCAAGATATTAAAAGAGGAGAGGGGATGGAGAATATCAAAACCAACTGTTAATGTACTAAGGCAGGTTACCAACTGATATAAGCTGTATTAATGAGGTCCCCCCTATTCACAGTTAAGACAGGACAGAATCACTAAATTCACATTACAGCTGTCTGGGCTGATATCTCAACTGCTCACGATTTACTCTGCAATTTATAGAGGCAATTTCAGAACAACTCATATTTGTTAACAAGAAAAAAAAAGATACCATGCTAGTTCAGAATCAGAATAATATGGGGAGTCATTTCGGAAAGATTTGGGGGCAATGAGATGAGAAAAAACATTCATTTACATATTCTAAACCTACAAACATTGTAATGATTTTTTTCCCAAGCCACAAGAATATGTGTCACCCTATGAAGAGAGAAGCATTATGGGAGAAATATAAATCTGGATAAGACAGACTCAGTGGAAAGTAGCATTCATCATTAAGTATTAAAATAAGAATATTAAAAGGTGTCCAGTAGTGAAAACAACTGAAGGAAATCAGCAAGATTGCTAAAGTCAAATCAGCTCCTGGAAACTAAAAATCCACCCTCCAATATTACCATTGGATACACTTGAATTAAAAAGACTAAATTAAAAATATGAACAGTTAAGAAAGATATACTGTAGTACCTAGAAGCTCCACACCCACCACCCAGTAATATCAAGATCAAAAGATTACCACCCAACTATAAACAGATTATAAGGGTGAGTCAGCATCCAAGTATCTACCCTCCACAAACACTGTTAAGTGTACACACACAGACATCTTCAAATGAAAAGAGCTTATGATGGTGAGCTACAACATTGCTCTGATAACCAAAGCCTGAGCTATAGTGATATTTTATGAATTGTAATAAAGAATTAGAAGCTCAATAGATTTATTTCAACAATAGAAAATGGTACTATTTATCTGCACAATAAATGTAATCCTGTGGTAACATAAATAGGATTTATACAATAACATTGCAGTTAAGAACTGCATTCACTGTATTCAAATTGTTCAAAATCTCAAACCACTCAAGCAATTTTCTAGTTCATTTTTAATCTATTTAGTGTGTAGCAGCAGTGCTCATGGTAAGACTGTAAAGGATAAGAAGGTATAAAGAGGAGTGTTTTCATCTGAGCTGTTAAAGAAAGACTAACAGGACAACAAATTAATTTTTTCCTATTGCTCATTTCAGTCAATGAAAGAAGGAAGACTGAGACTCAAGGAATCACTCCCTAAACATAACTGATCCAGAAACCACACAACAGAAGTGAGTACCAAGGACCTACCTGATTCTCACTTCAGTTTTATACTAGTAACTCCACTGAGATCATTAGAGCTATTAACAACTTAATGCTTGTAAGCACAGATTCAGGCCCAAGATCCTGGATACGTACAATGGCAACACATTACTATTCCTTTTCCATCTCTCTCTCTTCCTCCTTCCAGCTCCACGTCCTGCCTGTTCTATCTACCTATCGCCCATTCAAACATCTTGCTTATTTTCCTATAACTATTTTTTCTTAATTTCCCTGGATGTTTGGCCTCCACAGCCTCATCAGGAAATACAATTCATTCTATCACAAGCCTAACCCAAGGACCATTACTAATATGCAACATTTTTCTGCAACCACTGTTTACAAACACAAGTGTATATCTTCTAAAATTCATCTCCCTAGTAACAGCAGGCTTATGGATTTATGGTTTATTAACAGCATTTGACTATTTCATATCAATTGATACAGAAATGAAACAAAGTTCAAAAATTGAAGAAAAGGAAGCATATAAAGACTGCACCTATTTTAGTTCCCTCTGTGGCAGAAAATTCCACTGATGAGTCCCTATTACATAAAAAAACAAAATTTCTCTAAAATTTTAATATTTTATCATCATAATATAGGGAAAAAAACAGGATAAAGTATTACAGACACTTCCATGTAGTTGTTTCTTGATACAGGGTAGCTGTCTCAATAAATACATCTCTTCAGTTCACCAATCACTGTAGCAGCCAGAGGTTAATAAGGCATCAGTACTATACAACAACTAGAATCAGAGAGGTTTGCAGCAGTTTATGGGGTTCTATAAAAGGACAAGACACAAATATTCCACAGTGCTTTATGGTGCCCAAGTTGCAAATTGCCATAAACTACTTCAGTTTGTTACACTTTTTGGGACCAGGGTCTGAAAGTGTCCTATACTTATTTGCAAATCTATTTAACATCCAGAAACATTTAACTATTTAGATTTCAACAGGATTATCTTTAAAAGTACAGTCTAAATATCTGTAATTATCAAATGCCCACAGTTGCTTTAAAGTTGTTTTTACTCATTACAAATGCACATTTGAAAACTGTGAAATCTCTTACAAAAGTACCTAACAAAAAGTTTCCAGATCCAGATACTTAACCAAAATATTTGTTTTGAAAAATATTTGTCTCTTTTTTTTTTTAGGCACAGGTTCGAGGAAGGGGACACTTAACATTGTGCTTGTTGAACCTTGCACAGAGCTGGACATAACTACATTGGCAGGATTCTTTCTACCAAGTTGTATTGCTACAGCATTGTCTGCATAAGTGGGTGTGCATAGACTTTCATAAAAAAATGTGTAAGAATAGGGCTAGGGAGGAGGAAAAGAAAAACAGGAGATTAAAAAGTGGTAATTTGCCTTTCATAGATGAAAGATAGAATCTTAGATGGAGCATATGAAACAATGGAAAAGATTCATGAAAGGAATAATTGTCACAAAAGATATTTTCAAGCACAATTACAGAGTTGGGAATCAAACCACATATCAATATTTTTAAACTCGGGTGCCTAAATTAGATAGCTAAATCCATAGCAGTCTGATTTTCAGAGACATTAAGCACCTGTGGCTCCAAACAAATTTAAAGGGAGCTCTGAATATTCAGAACTTCTGAAAATTAGGCCACTTATCAACTGTAAATATGGATTAATTAAGCACCCAAGAACGTCCTGACCACAACTCTTCATCATGGGACCTTTGTCTTGCTCACCAGAAGAAAAGGGGTTGTTGTCTATAGGAGGCTCCCTCTACAACTGGTGGCAGCAGGGGCAGAAGGAGAAAGTTTACCTGGATGGAGCAGGGAGGAACACGAAGTAGCTGGATCGTGTGTGTGTGTGTGTATGTGTCTGTGTGGATTCTGCCCTTTCAGGTGACCAGAGGGTGAGTGGAGAAGCTTTCTCTCACTGTGATCAGGCTGGCAAGACTGAACATTTTAAATCATAGCTTGATGGAATATCATGTTATCTTTAAGCAACTTGGTTTTAGAAAGTTCAGAATCATACGAAAAGCTAATTTGTTACTACCACTACATTATTGCTAGAATTCAGAAGACAATGCTCAGAAATGACAGATGAGATGAAAGGCTCACCTTCTGCTCACCAGCAGAAGTGTGGGAAAGAAAATTTCATCAGGTTTTAGAATTATTAGCCTATGTAACATGGTGGCTGTCAAACAGGCAGTTAAGGGTTAATTCCTCTTTTACTTGTAAAGGGTTACGAAGTTCACAATTCCTAGCTGACACCTGACCAGACGGACCAATAAGGGAACATTGAGAGGGGGGAAAACAGTCCTGTGTCTGTTCTGTGTGTGCTGCTGCTGGATAGGGAGAAGGAACCATCCCACTCCTAACAGGGTAGTGAGTAATTAGAGAAGGAATGTATTGAATTATTTTTATTTTTATTTGTCATTTCTTTTCTAAACAGAGGGAGAATCAAATTGGGTTTCTGTGTAACTTTAAAGGTTTTGCCTAGAGGGAAATCCTCTGTGTTTTGAATCTGTTGTCTGTGAGATCATCTTGCTTTCTAATCTCACAGAGGTATTCCTTTCACCCTTTTTCTTTAATTCAAGTCTTCTTCTAAGAACCTGATCACTTTTTCCTTATTTTAAGATCCAAGGATTTTGTTGAAATTTTCTTGAGTCTACGCAGGAAAAAGGGTATAAAGACTTGGGGGAGGGAAATTAGTCAAATCCTGCCAGGAAAGGGGGGATAAGGACTGGAGAAATATTTGGGGGAAGGCAGAGTTCCCAAATGGCTCTCCCTCAAATGTTTTTTTAAAACATTTGGTGGTGGCAGTGACTGTTTTGCCTAAGCTGGTAAAAATAAGCTTGGGGTTATTCATGCAGGTCCTCACATCTATACCCTAAAGTTCAGAGTGGGGGGACACGTTGACAGTGGCATAGTATGTAATATTTACACAGAGCTGAAATCAATATCTCTATACATCTATATCTAGATCTATTTGTTTAGTATAAAGATAGCTCAGGAAATGTTTCTTAAATTCCTATTTTTTCTATTTAACTAATTGTGCGAAAAGATAATTAAAATAATCAAGCACATACAAAATTGTAATACAAAAGACTTCAGGTCAAAAACTATGCCTTACAAAAATTCTACCTGTAACAAATACACTAATTATGAGAAAACTATTTTCACTGCCAAGATCTGTGTCTCAACATAATTTCATCAGTATGAATTGCACTTAAATCTATATAATTCTTAATTTCTAATTGAACAGTGAATAAGGATGAAACAAGAAAAATTCTGATTAGAAGAGAAAGTTTAGTTGTGTTACCTAGTAAGCGCAGGGCTATGTTCAGTCAGGGCTACCAACAGTTTCAGGGCATACATTGGTACTGGATCAGGTGCCATTAGAATGTGCTCATATCTGCAATGAAAGAAGTAATTATAGTGAAAAGTCAGAGGTATTCTGTATCATGCAGCTGATATGCTTTGTGACTAGTTTAAATTATATCAACTACTAGAGTTATGAAAATCACCAATCCAAAATGATTTTCTTTTACAAGTCAATAACAAGACAAAGACTTCAGGGCCTTGCAGCCTGCCTCAAATCTGAATACAAGTGTTGAGCGCAGGTTGGATATGAAAATGACTTAACATACTTGGGTCAGGCTTTAAGATCAAGCCCAAAAGACTAGAGGTGGACGTGGGGTTGCGGGCATCCCTGGAGGTGGCACAGTAAGGCCAGGGCCACAGCAGATATTCTTTTCTTTACATGAGACAGTGGCTGGCATTAGCAGCACTGACGGGGAGGGAATGCTCTGCTCGCACCAGCTGTTTCCCACCTTAAGACACAGACAAATACACAAATGTGCGCATACACACATGGTGCAGCTCAGCTGTGAATAGAGTGGTGCGGTGTGGCCAGTCAGGTTCCTGCATTGGGTATCCCTTGCCTTGCACTACACCCTCCCTGCTTGGCATGAAGTAGTTCATGATTCCCTGTGCAGAAGTTGTTCTTGCTGCAGCATTTCAGGAAATGTGCAAAGATGGTGATTATGTGGGGGCTCGGCAAGTGGTTACTAACCCCAAGTCACCCCACAGTCCCAGGGCCTGTGCCCACACCTACCCTTCCCTGTGCCTGGAGTCCTGCAGCGGTGCCAAGCAGGAGGTAGCAGCAGAGGGGAGGAGGACAAGGATTTCTCCCATGCACACAGCAAGGGGCTTGGTGCCTGGCTGCAGGCTGGAGGTCAGGGGCTTAGGGTTGCCAACTTTCTAATTGCAGAAAACTGAATACCCTTCCCCTGCTCCAGTCCCCATCCCTTCTCCAAGGCCCCATCCCTGCTCACTCCCATCCATTGCTCTCTCTCACCCACCCTCACTCACTCATTTTCATAGGGCTGGGGCAGGGGCATAAGAGGAGATATGGGGTGCAGGCCCCAGGCAGTGCTTACTTCAGGCAGCTCCTAGGAAGTGGCCATTATGTCCTTCTGGCTCCTACATGGAGGGGCAGGCCAGTAGGCTCTGTATGCTGCTCCTTCCCACAAGCTCTGCCCCCAGGGGCCATGGTTCCTAGCCCATGGAAGCTACAAAGCCAGCGCTCGGGGTAAGAGCAGCACGCGGAGCCCCAGTGGCTACCCCTACACCTAGGAGCCAGACGAACATGCCAGCCGCTTCCTGGGAGCTGGGTAGGGAGCCTGCCAGCCCTGCACCAACCAGACTTAACAGCCTGGTCAGCAGTGCTGACCGGCACCACCAGGGTCCCTTTTCGACCAGCTGTTCCTGTAAAAAACCAGACAGCTGACAACCGTAGGGGGGCTGTGGTCCCATGGGGGTGCAAGAGCAGACAATTCCAGGTTAATTGGGGCAGCTGCAGGACGGGGTGGGGGAACAAGGCAGGTCTGTGAATGACAGAGGGACATGGGTCTGTTTGCAATGCCCTGGCCATGCTCAGGGGCGGCTCTAGGCATTTTGCCACCCCAAGCACGGCAGACAGGCTGCCTTCGACAGCTTGCGTGCAGGATGTCCCTGGTCCCGCGAATTCGGCGGCAGCCTGCGAGAGATCCGCCAAAGCCATGGGACCAGCAGACCCTCTGCAGGCATGCCGCCGAAGGCAACCTGCCTGCTGCCCTCACGGCGACCGGCAAAGCGCTCCCTGTGGCTTGCCGCCCCAAGCACATGCTTGGCATGCTGGTGCCTGGAGCTGCCCCTGGCCATGCTGGTCTGCTGGCTCCTGGTTGCTGTCCCTCTGCACCTAACTTCGCAACCCAATGCAAGAGTCCAGGTCAGATCAGGTATGAAAACAACTTGATGCTCCTGCGTTTGGGTCAACTGTGGTCTAATCATGTTCAGGTCAGGCTTTAAAATTAGCCCCAAACAAACAGCTCTTTAAAGGACTAACTCTTCAGAACTGTATAATAAGACCATTACTTGGATATGAAGTTTCAAAAGCAGATCTTCACAAAAATTAATCTCAGTTTATGGGAAGAAAATACAAAGAAAAGCAGAGCGACCCCTGCGGCATGCAGCCCCAAGCACGCGCTTGGCGTGCTGGGGCCTGGAGCCGCCCCGTTTAGTAATATCTATATCTACATTTTCAAAGGGCCAGCAGTAAAATGATAAAAAACTCATTTCACACAATTAATTTTAAAATAGTAAAAGGTACAAGTGCTGGAGAAACTCAGAAATATCATACGAGAGATCATATGTGACCAAACTTAGAGTCTTGATTTCATTTATTTTTTTGCCATTCAAAACCTTTTTAAGCACCAGGGTGAGGAGCGGGGGGCTGTTTGTTTTGAATGAAATGTACTTTCATCCTCCAAGAAATGCTAGTGAATGTGCAACAACTCCAATCAGTATTTATTCCTTCAAAAATGCCAGGTAGTAAGAGACATGATTATTAGTTACCTATCACCTAACATCAACTCATTCCCCTCAAAGTTTGCTTTATCTATTTATTTATTTTTAAAGACAACTGAAGATTGTACATCACACACAGGGAGATACAGCAGACAGGCAAGAACAGGGAATCTGGATGCAATGTTTGATCAACTTTACAAGCAGATAAAAGTAAAAACATGTATGGAAAGTCCGGAGCAGTAAAGAGGTACAAGAAAAATCTTTGAAAAGACCCATGCAATATGCAATATCTCCACTAACTGAATGCCTGTTAAAGAGGAAACAAGATGCTGAATATCAACATGGACACTGCTACTTCTTCCAACATGATAATCTTTGATTTACCAGAGGAATAAAGGTATTTCTATTTCTTTTTTGTTTGTTTTAATGAAAAGAACAGCTGTAAAATAATAGCATAAGGTAATGGGGAAGCGTAGGGATGAAATAAGATATATGAGAGAGAGAGATTGACTCACTCCTGTCAAAAACAGCACCTTTCATTAGTAAAAATACCACATTTTTTGTTACCAAAATGTTTTCATATTGCATAAGCATTTTCTAAAAAAGTTCTGAAGCAGGACAAAATGCAACAAAAAACTACCAGCAAATATCATTGGTTATCTTGGCATCTATGGGACTCCCTGTAAGAGTGTGCCTGTGTACACAATGCACTAATCTGCACCAGAGGTATAAATTCTAGGGAGCATTCAGCACATTACACACTAACTGGCCTATGTGAAACCTGCTGGCATACACTAAAAGTTCCCTAATGTGTGTTAAAATAGTCTTGTTTCACACAGTACATGTGTGAGCAAGGCAGGGCTTGCTTTCAGCAACACATCACTGTAATTAATTATTAGAGATATAAAACTACCATCAAGTATTAAGTCTTTGTGCTACCATGCAAGACGGCAGGTTCAGTTCCTGGTATTTCCTCCCCAAAATGTCATGAACTTGGAACATAACATGGCTAGCATACTTAGCTTTAATTAATTAAAGTATTAATTTACTTTCCAACTAATAAATTCCAATACCTGAAATAAAACACATTTTCTCATTTATGATTAATGAATGTCGCTTTCTCTCACATTAGAAAAAAAAAGTCTTAATTCACTAGTGACATAGGCTCCAATCCTGCAAACACTTACACATGCGAGTAGTCCTACTAACCTCAGTGAGACTTCTCATGCATGTTTTGTGACAAAGTTCCTCCTCTACCTTGGTGGGTCCTGCGCTTATTGGCAGATTTGCTCGCCTCACAGATTCACACTCTGGATTGAGAAACAGTCCAGGTCAATTCTTCCTGCATTTGATCAGGAGTTGGGAAGTTTGGGAGGAACCTAGGCCCACCCTCTATTCCAGGTTCCAGCCCAGGGCCCTGTGGACTGCAGCTGTCTAGAGTGCCTCCTGGTACAGTTGTGTGACAGCTACAACTCCCCGAGCTACTTCCCTGTGGCCTTCTCCTTCTTTGTCCTCACCACCAGACCTTCCTCCTGATGTCTGGTAACCCTTGTAGTTCTCAGTCCTCCAGCAGTATGCCCACTCACTCTCAGATTCTTGCACATCTCTTGCTCCCAGTTCCTCGCATGCATTTCCTCTCCTCTGGGTCCCTGGCTCTCTCTGGTCTTCCTGGAGTGAGCCCTTTTATAGCATCAGAGGGACCTTAATTAGAGTCAGGTGCTTAACAGCCTCATCTGACTCTTAGCAGGTTAATTGGAGGCAGGTGTTCTCATTAGCCTTGAGCAGCCCCTGCTCTGGTCACTCAGGGAACAGAAAACTGCTTATCCAGTGGCCAATATATCTGCCTTCTACTACTTTGCTGTTGTCAACAGGCCCGGGTCTATCACAGTCCCAAGGACTGCTGGGACGACATTTTTAAACAAGGGAGCCTAAAGATAATCACCTAAATTAGCTCTCAAAATCCTGAATTTGTGGCACAAAACATGTATTTAGGTCTCAAAAACTGGTAATTCATAACAATATTAATAAATATTGATACAGAAGCCTAACTTTAGGCATATATGCTTATAAATGTGGTACACCTCTACTCTGATATAACGCGACCCGATATAACACGAATTCAGATATAATGCGGTAAAGCAGCGCTCGGGGGAGGGGGGGGCGGGGCTGCACGCTCCGGCGAATCAAAGCAAGTTTGATATAATGCGGTTTCACCTATAACGTGGTAAGATTTTTTGGCTCCCGAGGACAGCGTTATATCAGAGTGGAGGTATACTTGGTAACTGGTTAACATCCATGGAAAAAATATATTATTTAAAAACCAAATGATTACCATTATATTTATTTAACCTCTATCTCCAACGTGTTCAATTAAATCAGTCTTAGTTATTTGTTTTTACTTGAAACTCTAGTTTTTAACCCCAAAGGTAACGTAAGTGAACTATTTAGAGTAAGATATTTTGGCGTACTAAGTAATTCTATAGCCAAGTGATTCATCGACCCAAATACCACACAAAAAAAACCAGAACTGCTAAAATGAACATTCTTTTTGTGGCAATTATGATGAACTTTTTCTGGAAAAGTATATGTGCTTATGAATCACATATATCCCAGTGCTGTACCTTCTGTGTGGAAAACAAGTCTCTTTGCTCCTAAGCCATTACAATGTGAATATCTATGACCAATATTTTCATCACATGAAGAAATGTACAAACTAATACAGCTCCATTTTTAGAGCTGAAAATAATTATTTGGTAAATTTCAGCTATAATCTGGTAAAGAGTTATACTGCCATCTTTCTCACATATAAATAGTGTCAAGGGACAGAGGTTTTGGAGTTCTTTTAACCACTAAAAATTCTAAACATTTACCTCCTCCCTATCTGAACGATCCAAGATTTTAGTTTGGAAAACTGGGCTGGAAATCTGGCAAGAACAACCACATGATATTCTTAATCACATTTCAGCACATGAGATCTCAACCAAAACCAGGAAGTGCAGAGGAATTTGTAAATGAGAAATATTATTTTCTGTATTTGAAGAGATTAAAAAATATTTTCATATATGAAAAAGGGTTGGTGTGATGTGAGTGTGAGGAAAATTTAGATCAGTTTTTATTTAATACAAACCATATCAACCATGCCTGTTTATAGTATTATTTCCAAAAGTTTTGTATTGGTTACCAAATACACAGGAAAATAAAACCTCTAACTGAAAGTGAAGGGTTAAAATCCATGTGCATTTTATATAACAACCTGGAATATGGATTGTGCCAGCTCTCTCTCAGACCCAAAGTTCAGAGTTTGGTCAAGAGATCAGAGGCCTAGCAAACAGTGATTAGCTAAGAGAAAGCGGGGGTAAACAGATGATCTTGTTTTGCTAAAATAGGCCTGGTCAGCAAATTGCCAGGTGTTGGAGCTAAAAACTAAATAACTGTGTTTTATTCAGAGTTGCAAATTGAATAAAGAATCCCTGTTCCTATTGTGTCAGTCTCTTCTGTAGGGAATGTTCTTCCCACAGATCCAACCTTGAGTTTATGAAAAGTTGGCACATGTCAATATAAGATATAGCATCCTTCCACCTCCCTTCCCAGGGACCAATGCCTGCCTTAAGACATAAAGGGGACAAACTTTATTGCCATATACTTTCACTGTTTCTTTGCTTTAACTCCTAGGAATGTACCTGTTGGACAATCAAAGGAGTTGCTCCATTCCTATGGACCCCAAATCAGAATTCAACATATATATTTTATACTAATAACATTTTTATCAAAGTATTAATTAAATGTTAACTTGCTAACTTGACATCATGGGCGGAGACATTATGTAACCTTTTAACCATTGGCTAATGTGTTATCTTGTCTTGCTGCAAAACCTATATCGGGGTGTGGAACTGCCTACCCCATCACTTTCCCCCACCCACAGAAAATCTATATATTCTATTGTAATCAATTGATTGACAGTGTCTCTGAGCCTAATAAGCAAGGTGACACTCTGCCAGCACTGTGTGTAATAAACTTCTATGCTCGGCCTCTACACAGTGTGGATTTATGTCCTTCAGAAAGAAATGAAAACATTCCACTCAATGAAAGGTAGGGAAAAAAAAATAACATGCTAATCTACAAACACTAACATTTCTAACCTGAAATTACCATTCTTTGACTCAAGTAGAAGGTGTCATTCATGTATACAGCACATGAGAAGAAAATGACGACTGCTCTTTGCTAATACTGCATTTCTCTAACGCTGCCCTTTTGCATTTCAGATATATAGAACAAAATTCTAACACCTGGGAGAATCTCTCACTTGAATCAATTGAATGTGGGCAGACTTTTTTTGCAGGCTTCAGTTGCACACAAAGTAGGCCAGCCAGAGCCCCCTTTAAAAATGAAGTCAGCACAAATTAAACTATTAAATCCCCCTTTTCCATACAACTGGATAGCGAGGGTCTCAGTTCTTGAGACTGAAATGGAGCTGAATGACTCCTTTCAAGAATCTCATTACCATGGAGTTTGAAAATACTGATTTCCCATGGATGGGTGGGTGAAATGCCAAAATTGCCACCAAGTGCACTCTCAACTAATTAAGTGAAAAATCAGAAACCTGAAGGTGTAAAAGGTACTCTGAGTTGTTCTGGATACAAACCATTTTCAGTTGAACTCCCCATGCTAACAACTACATGGAGAACCCCTTCTGTTTGGCCAAATAGGTCATTCTGATGGAGAGCTTTATATTATTAAGCGAGATTTGCCAGACCACCTCTGAAAATCACTCCCCTCCTCCTCTAACCATCCAGTATCCTCACTTCTCTCGTTATGATTCATGAGTGGCTGAGAGAGCATTCCTACAATTAGCTGGGTGTGAATCTCCACATGCTGATGGCTGAGTGATCACAGCCCCTGGAAGGGTTTGCTGTTTGTCACTGGCATTGCACTGAGAGAGACAGCCCAGGCTGTAGAGTTTAAGGGATACAGCAGTCCCATGTTTCCGGTTGTACCCCGGGGATCCCATCAGAAGTACTGAATGGATTTTGTAGGCACACATCTGGCAGAAAAATCTGTGACACCAATTCTTCATTATTTACTACTATTTTAGTTTTGTTTAAATCAAAAAGGTATTTAAAACAAATATACAGTCAAAATCGATTGTATATCAAATTATTCCCCATTAGAGCAGCAGTACTGTACTTACTGAGGCAGCAATGAATCTCTAATGAGATACAGAAGCTTGTTGTTTGAGTTAAGGCTCTCCTCTTTCTCCTCAGCCATGACCTCGTGGCTCACAAGCAGTGATGTGGTTTCTGAAAGCAACCGCAAGCTGAAGAGTCTCCATTCCACTTGAAAATAAATGTGCCAAGAATGTGACCACACTGAAGTCTAATTAAAACAAAATGTGGAATTCATGGAAATTTTAGTTGATGTGGCCATGTACTTACCATTCTGACTACGGACCAAAGAAACTAAGGGTGGGAGGATATAGTCCACAACCTAAAACAGAGCATTAAAAAGATCTGGTTTAGATCATTCAAAAAGAAAAAATAGAACTCAGATATATATACATAATCTGTTTATTCCACTGCTAGACTGTTTAATCAAAGGGATCAACAATCATGGAAATCCATCCATAATCCCACTTATTAGGCCATCAAGTTCACTTTGTTCTAGTAAATCACCATAAAGTCATAGATGACAAAATGTGTATATCAAAAACATGTATCAGTGTTGGCACAATTTACTGAGAATTCTTTTTAGTTTAAAAAGCAGAATTTGGTGCTGATGTTGGTAATTTTATTTTAGCTTCTTTAATATCTAAGTGTATTAATCCCCATGCTCCAGTCCATAAACTAATCAGCAAATGGGATTAGGAAGAAATTTCCTCCAGTGATAGTTAAGGTACATTGTGCAAGTTTCACACCCTCTACACTGAAGCATTCATCATCAATTTCAGAGAGAGGATATTTCAACTAGATAAACCATTGGTTCTTTCCAGTACAGTCATCCATAGGTTCCCATGAAGATTCAGATTTAGAGACTGAGGTCTTGAATTTTGAAAAAAATAAACTCCAATAAAATGTTTCTATGTTCCCTAGAGTCACTTAGCAATATACTCCAGTCTGATATATCAAGTCCCCTCTTTAGTGAAATGACAGCTTATTCTCATCCTCAATTTTATGCAAATTCAGCCTTCTAACAAGCAAAACAAAAAATTACTGGGAATGGAAAACTCAACAGGAGCAGAGATGAAAATCAGAAGCAACAATACAGCAAACTGATTTTGAGCATCCAGGGCAGGTCATAGATCCTAAAACTGAGAAGTTAATATTACTAGTTAATCATCATTTCAGTAAACTACACAAAATCTAATAATGAAGAAATTTCAGGATAATACCACCACACAAAAATCTAGTAGAAAAAAATGATTTGAGCATGCTACCACAAGATGGGCTTCTCAATTGCTCTGAACAGAATGTAAGATATGATGTTTTAAAAAATATATATTTGTGGCTAGCTTCTTAGTTAGTATAAATCAGTTTAGTTCCACTGAATTTATCTGAATGTTACCAAAATGGCATATTACAATGGTTAACAATTTTTTGTTTGGAAAAGAATCATTTCATTTCCTAAAGGACTCAAAGTCTTAATAATGTATAAGGTGCATTTTACAATACTTCATCATTACGAAATCTTTCATATTCTTTACAATACATATATAATAGAATCAGTAATTAAATGACTTAGCACTCCAATAGCTCCTTTCAATAGAGGACTTTAAATTGCTTTACAAATGCTAACTAAGCAAGTCTCACAACAGACCTGTGAGATGGGTAAGAGTGTATGGGATCACTTTTTCCACCACTTAACACAGCTGCTTTTAGTTGAAAGAATATATCTCATTTGGTCAATTCAGATCCTAGGTTTAGGAATCTCCTGGATTCCTTGCTGATGCTACTTCTCACATAGAAAGCATTACTCACAGATGCTGCTATCATCTCTGGCTGGCTAGGAAACACCATCATATTATGGCAGACAATGACCTGGTCTCAGTTATACATGTTTTCACCACCTCCTGTCTGGACTACACCAATGCAACACACATCAGCCGTTAGGAAACTCCATCTACTATAGAAGGTTATAATGTGTCTCCTCAGCAACACAGGCTAATGTGACCCTACCAAACCTGTTTCCTCTACTCTGTACCCTGGCTTCCCATAGAATATTCAGTCAAATTCCATGTCTTGGTCCTTATCTTCATAGCGCGCTATTGCCTGGGAGCAGCATATCTAAAAAAAAAGAAAAGCCTAAAGATCCAGGATGAAGCTTGCAGTTGACAACTTTCCCCCTCAGTCACAACAGAACTTTCAACCATAAGTATAAAGTTCATCTGTGCCAGACACAGAGCTTTCTTGGGGGCCAGTTCAAGAGCATGGAATGAACTCCCCCAGGAATTAAGCACTATCACAAACCTCACCACCACCTTCCCACCATCACCAACAAAATATACCGACCAAAAGAAAACACTACACTGCATGCACAAATCCCCGATAGGGTGAGAATGAGAGGAAGAACAAACCATATATGACAGATGACAAACACACCTTGTAATATGCTACTGGAAGGTGCCCAGATGCTAAAATGATGAAGCCATTATAAGAACTTATATGCAATAGATAAGACTGGATTCCTACACCTCAGGCAGGAGAAAAGATTAGTCAGTCTTCCATCATATAGCAGAGAGGGGAAAATTGTTATTATTGTGGAACATGAAGAGGACAGACAGCTTTGCTTCCTAAGAGCTCATCTACTCTTTTCCACATACGTATGAGGAAAGGGAGTCTATGCACATGTAGTAGGGAAGGGTACAGAAACGGAGGTACACTGCCACGATAGCATGCTCCCTTTCCCCTATGTGGGGGCTTCTTGGGGTTGCAGTTCCAAAGCTTTGCAGGGAACAAAAACTGATGCATTATCCCCTCTTCCTCCGTTACAAAACTTGCAGACAGAACATGTAGTAAGATATACTGCTTCCCTCCTATGCTGTGCAAGCCTCTGAAAGAGTGAAGGCATGGACAGATACTTGGGCACCTGAGGTCAGGATTCCTCCTGACAGAGTGACCCCTGCAGAAGCCAGAGGGCCAGTGATAGCTTGATAGCAGGGTCTCTGGTGGCTCATTGTGAGGTTTAGGGGGAGATAGGATCCCTCACCTATTTTGTGGACATATAGGGACACAATTCCCTGACATGCAAGAATCAAATAGAAATTAAGCAATTTCAGGGAGTATCTATTCCCCTGTGTGGATTAGTCCCATATACGAAATACTAGGCCAATAGGTAGATAAGAAGATTTTTCTTTTTGTTTAAAAGGAATGTTCTTGTTTGGTATACTCTGTATACAAAGGTACAGAATACACCTAAAAAATTCAGTGCTCAAAAAAATATTAAAGACTCTGTTGATTAGCAACATTATGGGTACGTCTACACTTCAAACCGGGATTCCTAGCTTGAGGAGACATACTCATGCTAGCTTTCACTGAGCTAATATACAAAAATAGAATGTAGCTGCAGCAGTGCGAGCGGGCTAGCTATCCTTAGTATGTGCCCGGGGGCTTGGACGGGTACATACTCAGAGCAGCTAACTCCTCCTGCAGTTTGCGCTGCTCTGGCTGCATTCTATTTTTAACATGCTAGCTCAATGTCTCCTCAATTTGGCAATCCCACCCTCAGTTCGAAGCACAGACATTCCCTTTGTTAACAATATTTAAACTCCCTAAGCAACACAAACGGTCTTAAAATAAAAAGCGTTATTTACAGAGACAGAATAATGACAAACAGATCACTCCACACAGAAATTCTTCTGTACTGGCCTTCATTTGATTAATTCCAAGTAATTCCCCATTTATTCTAACCTTACTAACAATACATGTTCCTTCACTTTTAGAAATAAAACTCTTCAATGAACAACTTGAATTTGATCATATTGTATTGTCACCATCTCCACAGCAACTGAATATGGTGCTTGAAAGTCAACCTACTGTTGCCGGTCAGTCCAAAGCATTCATAATATCATTATTTTTAAACTTTATTAACCTTCTTTAAAATGAAGATAAACACCATGTTTTCTTCATTTGTTATTGGGAACTAAAACAATTTCAATGCTGTTATGGAGCAAATGTTATGCACCACTCAAGAAGGCTTTAGCTTATTTTTTTATTCATGACACACTGATGGTAGGCAACTTTGTCTAAAGCAACTATGCTAACCTCTGGGACCTATCGAAGATACACACTTCTGGCTAGTAAAAGGATATCCTATTAAGCACTTTTATATTTAAAGTATTGATCTGGAACTGTGAACATGTCTTGCTTCAACTTTTCAAAAAAGCATTAAGTTCCTTTGGATGTTGGCATTTATATTCATAGATTCCAGTCATGCCCAACCTGCAGCAATTAAAAGATATCCCTTGAGTAAAAGTATTTCTAAAAATATTTTGCATGCATCATGTAAAATGGAGTAGCACTTTCCTCTACAGTAAGCTGTACCTTACAAAATAATTAGCACACTAGACCCTGCAAATGGTAAACTAATTACAGTTCACACTGTTAGCAGCAGACGTGGTTACAGACTATCAGATATGATGGACTAAAACAGATCTCTTCAACCTAGCATACTAAATTCAGGGAACTTTTCCCATTATATATGGGGTTTGAATGGTCATTTGTTGGACACCAGTATTGGTCTGGAGAAAGAGAAAACTTATTGATGGAAATGAAGCAGGCAAGTGATAGATTATTTTCTCAAAACTAATTGTTCATAAGCAATGGAAGTAGTTATTTTCAGTTAATAAATATTTTTTTAAAAGACATCCATTTGAAAACTGGGAAAGGATTCTGTCTGTATACAGAAGTACCATATTTCATAAACTTTAACAAGCATTTGGGTGGACGCAAAAATTAGTTCTGGTTATTGACAGTGATTGTTTGGAAAAAGTAAACACTATCACAAAACTTTGCAAAATACCTGAATAAAAACTGAATATTTTTTAAAGTAAAAAAAGTTTGGTTAAATTAAAAAAAAAACAAACACCCACATGACTTTGCCCTTTCTTAGGCGGGAACTAAAATGGATTCTTGCAGCATATTTGATCTACACAGAGCTAGGAAACAAATGAAGAGTCTGTCTACATGTCAAGTTACTGCACAGCAAACCAGGGCGTGACTCTACAGCAAACCAGCTTGCAGTTTGGTGGACATTGCTACAGCACAGTGAAAGTACAGCTTAGGGCTTGGCTACACTCAAAACTCCAAAGCGCTGCTGCAGGAGCGCTCCCGTGGCAGCGAGTGTGGTCGCAGCGCCACTGCTGGGAGAGCGCTCTCCCAGCGCTGCAGGTACTCCACCTCCCCGTGGGGATTAGCTTGCAGTGCTGGGAGCCGCACTCGCAGCACTGGGGCACTGTTTACAATGACGCTTTGCAGCGCTGTAACCTGCTGCGCTCATAGGGGGTGTTTTTTTCACACTCCTGAGCGAGAAAGTTGCAGCGCTGAAAAGCGCCAGTGTAGCCAAGGCTTTAGTGATAATTTTGAAGTTAAGTGGGATAGTCACTCCTCACTTTTTGTCACAATATGTATATTAAAAAGACATCTGCCTTCTTGCTGCAATTTATTTCAGAAAAAACAGACCTTATAATTTAATCTAATGCACTGACAGAAGGTACTGAAATTTCAGTTAACATTTTGAAAGAAACATGCATCACTTTTATGGAAGTCACACTAAAGACACACAAAAAAGCACGGAACCATTATCTTAAACAGTAGTTGCTCTTGGAATGGTGTCTAACAATGAATTTACATGCTTTTAAGCATCTGAGATAACATTCACTTGAATTCACTCCAGATCTCTATTTAACTTCCGCTTCAAGAACAGTTTCTGCAATTCTGCTTGCAGTGAATTGAATTGACTTAAAAATAAATTGTATATCCCTGTTCCACTTCCCTTAACCTCTATCTACTTATCTATCTGATTCTGAGCTCCTAGTAGGGAGGATCAGATTTTCTTGACTGTTTGGCAAACACCCAGTATATTGTGGATTGCTTACTGTACACTATTCAAAACCAACAACAACTTTTACTTTTAGAGATGGCTCTCTTCAGGTCGTGGTTAAGGCATACTGGCAGAACAAAGTTGGGAAACTTCCACAGATGTTCAGTGCTGTTCTTGTTCTGTGGCTCAAGTGGTCAATCCGATTCTTTTCGCATACAAAATCATTTTAAAAACAGATACATTCCCAGAGCTAATTTTGGACAAAATATCTGACTCTTTTTGCACCTTTTCAACTGATTGGACATAATAAATTGGACCTAAACATTTCTGTTCACCTTTTAAATTTAGATCTTTCTATAAATGAACAAATCTTTTTCAATTAAAAAATAATTAAAACTTTTTTCTATTTTCTGACGTACATATTTTAAGTCATGATCCTAATAACTACTGACTACTTGAAACATTTTGTTTATTAGTGGGAATTCAGACAGTATTGTTGGTGTCACTAGGCATAAATCTAGGCCTCAGTGAACCAAAGCTCCTCCATGTTGAACTCTACTTGATCTAGAAAGCTAGCAGCTGTGAAATTAAATGTGTAACACTAAGTTATCAGTTGCAGCACAGCTAAAACTGGTTTAGAGCAGTAGTGATAAGGCCTGTGCACTTTTAGCAGAAGGAAAAAATAACTTGCAAAACGAAAACTTACTAACGAGCTGCCACGGCCACGATTACTTAATGCGCCTGCGCTTACGTAACTGCTACAGGGGGAGGAAGGGGGGGGGAAGAAAGAGAAAAAAAACTTATAAAAAGGGAAAAGCCACTTGTGTAGGTGTGCATGATTTGAGGCGTTCGTCTCCTTGCACCGCTTTGAGATCTCAAATAAACTTTGCTTGCTTCCCCACCCTGGTGTGTTTATTGGCGCTACGCACTCTGGGCAATGAACCACTGTTGCTTGCCTCAGGCACCCTCTGTGTCTGAAACAGTTTTGGCGTCCTTGGGTGGGCTCGAGGCTAAAATTAGCCTTGCCCGGATCCCTCCTGGTGGTCAATGGATCGCGGCGACGACCGACGCCCAGTGCACTCCAGTGACTTCACCGGGGGCCTCAGCGGAGACGCAGTTCGACCGACCCCAGAGGGCACAACGCGCTCGAGTAGTGGAGAAGCAGTTGTGGGCGACGGTGAGGAACCGGTCCCCTGGATAAGGTAGCAACAGTCCAGTTGTCTGGACTTTGTCTGTTAAGACCTGGGGACGCCCAGTGTCTTCCTGCGGCATGGGGCAGGGACAGTAAAGTGGAGAGGGCATGGTGCACACCCTTAGAATGCATTCTAGCGAATAGGAAAGTGTTTGGTTCAGATCCGATGACTAAGAATAAACTGAAAAAGTTCTGTACAGTAGACTGGCCTCAATATCAACTAGAGGACCAGAAAAGGTGGCCACCAGAAGGATCACTTAATTATAACACGATCCTCCAATTACTCCTGTTTTGTCAGTGAACGGGGTAGCTTCTGAAGCTGTTTGTATGGAGAGCTCTTGTAAAAAAAATCCCCCACCATAGCTCCTGTTCTTCCCCCTGTCTGGTGGAGTGCAAGGATTCAAAAGCAGGTTAGAGATAGTGCAGGGACAAAGGAGGGACCTGTCTAGAAAGGGGAGACCCTATGTCCTAGTGCACTCTCTCCCTGTTGAAGCTAAAAAGCAAGATCAGATGCAGAATGGTACTGGAGGCCAGTGTCAGTGACTGTTACCGGAAGACGCCCAGAGTACCCTGTGAAGCAAAAGCTCGTGACCAGGACTACTCTAACGCAAGCCCGGTAACTAGTGGATCTTTAGGAGGTTCGACCCATGGTGGGCTGACTCGGCCTGGCATCGTCTGGTGAGGAAGCTACCTGGGTCTAGGAGTGTGTGTACTCATCTTCCCTTCCCCTTTCCTTTCCCTGTAGGCTACTGACAGTCTGCTCATCTCACTGGATGCAATCAGAGTAAGCGGCGCCGTTTCCCAGAGACTAGCCGACGCTCTTTGCTGAAAGGATGTGTAGGAGGGTCGTGGCCATCCTAGTTAGCCTCTCCTGTCTGAGTACCCTGTAGGGAAAAATCCTTAGTTTATGAGCCGCTAGCGCGGACAGGGCACCCTCCCTGTGTGTGTGTGTGTGTAAGTGGAAAATGGGTGGGGGGACAGTCTAAACATTCCACCTCACCCCCTAAGGGTATCCCCACATATTACATGTACGTACTTTATGGTTCATCAGCTTGCAGGTATTTAGAGAATTGGAATATTTACACGTGTGAAAATCCATCTAAACAATGCTCACTAGAAGGTACTTCAATCTAGATAAGATCATACATCTAAGAGCAGCGTTTAATCACCAAAAAGCCCTGACACAGCATGAGCAAATTTGTCTATTGAGGAAAGGAACAGGTTAATTTGAAATTCAGCTTGGCCCAGGGATAAATAGAAAGTTGCTCTGCGTTCAAGGTCAAGAATCAAAGCAGACTATGCTAAGTACAAAGAAAAACTGCTTTCGGCCCCAGCTGGCTGTAGAAAAAGGAAAATTGACAGAGGCGAACCAAAGGCAATATAAGTTACAGAACTGAGATTATATTTGCAAAGCTTAACTATCCAGTAAGATCCAATAGTGTGCCTTTGTAACCCCGGAGCCGGTGTGGCTTGGTGACACCGGAGAAGCCACAGGCAGCTGACCTGGACTGGAATCTCTGAAAAGAGACACCGCAGGAGATTCCAGGGTGTAAAAGAACAGCCCTCCCAAGAGTGGAAGCATGTTGGAAATTCTGGATAAGCTGTATACAGGATAATCTCCCGTCCACCTCTCCCCCTTCTCTGAACATTATACACAGAAGTGGCCAGTCTGGATGTACGTGTGTGAGCATGAAAGGGGCTTCGGGCTTGGGGCATTAATGTTTTCCTGAGTGATGTGGGAGCGTTCCCAACACTCTCCGTTATTGTTTTTATTATTTATTTTATTAATGGAGCTTTAAAAATTCAGTTATATGGTGTGCTCTCTTTATCTTCCCCCAACAATCCTGTAGTGTCAGCCCGATCACCTGACACAAGGGATAGACTGGTAACAGAAAGTTGTCACAGTTTGGTGAGCAATTAAGAAGGGGGGAGCCCTGCAAAATTTACATCATCTATTTGTTTTACCCTTGTTATTTTATGTTTGCTTTGCTTGGTACTGTTGGTGTTATATGTTGAGAACTGCATGAGTAAAAGTGAGCCCTAATAGGATAAGGAAACGCTATCTGGTTCTGGTTCTGTTCTGTTCACCGCTATCTGGTTCTGGTTCTGTTCTGTTTAACCGGTTACTGTTGTTTTTCTGCTCTGTTCATTTGGGCGTTAGGAGTGTGGGCGGAACTGAACCTCTCGTTCATGTGAGGAAGCTCTGAGGTTGAATTGAGATCCTTCTGTCCCGTCCCCTGTAGCGGTCAATGTATAGAAGTGGGAAAGCCTGACTTAGACTGTAAGTTCCTCTGCTTTGTGTAATTCTCTTTTCTGTTTAAGTGCCAGCAGACAGATGGATGGGTTTCTGGGTAAACCCTCTAAAGAGGATTGGATTATATATTAAGTAAATGGCCTTTGCCCAATGGGCCATGTGTTTTTGTCCAAGTGACAAGCCTCACGAGGGAGGACTCGGGTAGTCTTGTGAGTAAGAATGTTTAAGGGAAGAGACCAAGAGGGGTGGGGGCTAGTTGAGAAGCCCACCCTCCTACCTAAACTGGTAGCGGAACAAGTTGGTGCTCATGGAAGGAACGGTTCAGCAAGAAAAGGAGGATCGGGCCCATGCGGGCAGGCAACAGACAGAGAGATTGGAAAACAGATTGGAAAACTTTAAGGGTGCAGTGGAGGAGTCAGTAAGTGCAAGCATGGGGATTTCAAATACCCAGGACTTACTTGGAATGGTGAGTTAAGTTGATAAAAGTGGCTGTTGGGAGACAAGTAAGTGATTTAAGGGAGAGTGAGAAGTTAACTCTGTAGTTGCTGGAGGAAACAGCAGCTGAACTTTGTAAAATGCTAAAGGAGAAAGTTCTTGGTGTCTGTGAAATGTTTGTAAATAAATTCAGGCAAAGAAATTATTGGATTGCAATCATTTCGCTATGAACAATTTAGTTAAATTAGCTGAAGAATGTATACAGTGTTATGTAATTGAAAACCTGGGCTGCCTATGAAACAAATACAAGAAAATATGGGGTAATTCCTCTGTTTTGCCTGAAGTCAACAAGGGCATTTGTATATTTTAAGCGATGATTGTCTGCCTAGAAGGGGTAGACCTCTGGTTTTTGTCTTTCAGATAATCAGAGAAAACTGATGCCACCTGAACAGCATTCAACGTACCATGCATTTACTGGCACAATAGGAATTATGTTTTGTGTTCTATGTTCTGTCTTGTGGTGTTTGTCTTGTGGCCGGAATTGTTGTGTTTAATATTTTTATAGAATAGTCTAGCTTAAAATCAAACAAAAAGGTTAAATAAAAATGCAGATACTTGTCTTGTTCAACTTGGAATACAAAGTGTTTGGATAAATCAGGAGAATGTGATATACTAAAGTCTAATGCATTTCCTTAAGTAAGAAAAAGAAACTTCATGGGCCAAATTGTTAATTGCAAAAATTGTTGTTAAAATTTGCATACAAACAGTCTTTGGAAGCAAAGACATGAAAAGTTAACCCACTCCCCACATTGTACATGGGATCTTTCTGGCTACCTCAGATTTCTAGCCAGGGGGCTGGGGATGGTGGAAAGCTATTGGACTAGAGGTTGAATTGAAGGAACTCCTCAAAGTGGGTGTGCTTGTTCTAGCTTGTTGCTCCAAAGTTCTGTAATAAGGTTATTTTAGTAAAAGGGTATGTGTGGCATATACTGAATAATAAGACTAATGTACTGTATAATGACAATGTTTATGTGTTCATTGTTGGGAAAAAGGTGTATAAGTGAAAAGCGGAAGTTTCCTTTGCAGGTTAAAAGAAGCCAAGAAGGGAAAAAGGACAAAGAACAGAATGAGTTAACGGAAAAAAAAATAATTAGCTAGCAAGCTCAGGCTATAGATAAAAGACACTGACTCCATTCAAGGACACTGCTCAGTTAAGACTTGGCTAACAACCAGGAAAAGGAGGGTTTGAATTTGCCCACCAGCTATAAGGTTTGCAAAACACTGCCAGGCACCAATGAAATGTATTAGGTTTCTTTTCTCACAGGCAAGGAAGCGCTACCCGAAGACCCTAGCAGCTCTGCCACTCCTTGGAACCAGGAAACTGGATTGATGTAAAGGTCCACCAACGAAAGACTGCTTTGGCTCCACGCTGAAAAGGCCCTTATTAAGCCCTGCTGACTACCAACACCGCTGTGAAGTGCCAAAGGCTGACTGCTTGGACTCATGATTCTCACTGCAAAAAGACCGCTCCACCTCGGGAGAATTCTCCTATTGATGCTTAGCCTATTTCTCCTTCTAGCTCCACTGTGTCTTCTGGACAGTAGGGAAAAAGTACAAGGTGAAGTGCTAGTAACCTCTCCCTTGTCCACTGACAGATCTACTGTGCTTTTGAATTTTTCTAGAAGAATCAAAACCATTACAGGGTGATGTGCTGGTAACCTCTTCCCTGTAGGATGCTGAACCACGACTGTTTCGGGGAAAGAAGAAGTAACACTCAGAAATTGCCAAAGTCCAGGAATTCCTGACTAGAAAGGACATTAAGAACTGACTCTGGTGAAGAAAAAGAATTATACACTGGCGGGAGGACATTTGTGGGACCCATGCGTCGGAATGTGGTATTGCTTGGATTTTGGGGTTTATTCTACAGGCTGCACGCTGTGTTCTGGATAAATCCCTCAGCATATATTGCTCTCTCTAATTGGATTTTAAATAACAAGGACTCGAAGAGTTTATTCTGCCACTAGAAATTTTACCCGTATTGAAAACCATTCCAGTGACTAGTAAAGTAACCCCCCGTCCAATGCTATTAATGTCGATGCCTTTTGAAAGTACCTGAGAATAGTTAAATAACGGATGTAATATAGTACTACACCAAGGAAAGATGGTATTGAATATCACTGAGGCTGGGAAGGCATTGCAGTGGGATCTAGTATGTTTCGGAATTCGGGATTTCCTGAATGACCAGCTGATGGCCATTTGGACTGATCTTGAGTACCAGGGTTGGCCCACTGCCCTTACAGACGCATCAGAAATACCATCTGATCTGTGATCATGGAGACATACGTGGACACTTCCTGGGTGGAAGTGTGGCTTCACAGGGCGGGGTGTGGTCCCTTGTAGGGGATGAATGCCGTACTTATGTCCCAGAAAACACACAGGATATTAACAAGCACATCCTGTTAGCCAAACAGGCTTTTGAACAGTGGAAGGCCTAAAAAGGGGAACTCACTATTTCCGATTCCCTCTGGGACTGGTTACCCAACTAGGGGGAGGCATTGTTCGCCTCCTGCTCACTGGTGTGGTGTTGTGTATCATTACTCTCCTTTTGTTTGCTCGCTGTAAAGCACTCCTACATAGAATTTGTACCTCCCGTTCTCCAGGAAATCCCGCTATACTCCCTCATTAATGACCTCAGCTCCCTAGAGCTTAATCACTTTTTGTCCTCAAAGTATGGGAAAACTCAGCCAAAAGTTTGTTGAGTATCCTCAAAGGAGGGAGTTGTTGCTGTCATTAGGCATAAATCTAGGCCTCAGTGAACCAAAGCTCCTCCATGTTGAACTCTACTTGATCTAGAAAGCTAGCAGCTGTGAAATTAAATGTGTAACACTAAGTTATCAGTTGCAGCACAGCTAAAACCGGTTTAAAGCAGTAGTGATAAGGCCTGTGCACTTTTAGCAGAAGGACAAGATAACTTGCAGAAGGAAAACTTACTAACGAGCTACCGCGGCCAAGATTACTTAATGCACCTGCGCTTACATAACTGCTACAGGGGGAGGAAGAGGGTGGGGGGAAGAAAGAGGAAAAAAAAAACTTATTAAAAGGGAAAAGCCACTTGTGTAGGTGTGCATGATTTGAGGCGTTCGTCTCCTTGCACCGCTTTGAGATCTCAAATAAACTTTGCTTGCTTCTCCACCCTGGTGTGTTTATTGGTGCTACGCACTCTGGGCAACGAACCACTGTTGCTTGCCTTGGGCACCCTCTGTGCCTACAACAGTATGTATGCAATTGTTTTATGTGCTGTCAGGACTTACCGTTGAGTGGTGGAGGGTCAACAAGACTGGATGCTGTGTTATTACTTCGAATGCTGATAAAGTGGTCTTAATTAGTTCTTCTGATGCAGCTTGACCTGTTCATAAAAGAATAATTGTTTTTCCTTATAACATGCTACAGTAAGAATCATAGGAGCTGGAACTAGGGGTACTGCCACACCCATGGCTTGAAGTGGTTTCCATCATATACAGGGTTTACATTTGGTTCAATGGCTCTCAGCACCCCCACTATACACATTGTTCCAGCACCACTGGTAAGAATACATCCGTATAAAGATATGGGAATGCCATAGATGAACTTACCTATTGCTCCATCTAAGTTAGTTTCTCCTGAATCTATTGATTTGATAAAATTCTGTAGGAAAAAAAATTAAATATACACATTCAAAACGAGTTTAGAAACAAAGAGTAACAAATGTTTTACACACACACCCTCTCAGAGCATCCTCATTAAAACTATGCTATCCTGAACCATATTTAATATTTTTCATATATGAAAGTTGAATGCATTTGTATTCTAGTTTTCATAACATAATTTTGCAGTTCTTTAAAGGTGCTGCATACTCAAAAGTACTATATAACAAGGCCCATTAACTCAACTAATGTCAAGAAGTTTCCAGATAAATATGAAGCAATTAAATAGTGTACTTTATTAGTAACAGAGCCTGCATTTTCTAAAAAGAGACTTTGAACTTTCTTGGACACTGCTATGTTAAAATAGCTCATGAAAAAGACCAAAGACTCTCTGGAAAATGTAATTTTCTGTAATTTGTGCCATCTTTTTGATCTCCACACATAGTACATATTGTATGGATGCACTTACATGCAGGAGTACATAGAGAAAGGCATACTTTATAACCTAAATAAATCATCATTCTGAGGAACAGTGAGAATAAAATATTAATGATTTGGGATAAGTAAACATGACAGAATTATTTCCACTGTTCTTGTGTTATTTAATTCATTTCCTCTCTTCTGATTTCACTTTTATGCATGTATATATCTTTCATAGCGGATGCAAAGGACATGCTATTGATGCTTACTTGCCAAAGAAGGAATAATTCTTAGCAGAATTTAATACACTATTATTTATATTTATCTAGTCAGAGTTTTATTGCACAGACAAGGTACTGCTTTGGCATCATCTTTCTGACTTTCAAGTTATACACCTCATTTCTATACAGTATTACAATAAAAGCTATACAATAATTTTCATAGAACTTTCAATTTATGTCCTGAGGATGTCAATGATAAATTGTATTACTATAACATTGTTAGAAGTGCATCCAGAACATACTACCTTTTCTCTAATACCTAACAAATGCATACAGGAGTTTTCTAGCTACAATAACAGCATTATAGCTTTGTTTTTAAACTATTACAGAGCAGGTCATAGAAGAATGTTTATTTACCTTAAAGTAACTGTGATCCTTTGAGATACTGTCAAGTGGATCCCACTTCAAATGCACATGTGATTCACACATGTGAGATTTTTTTTTTTTTTTTTTTAATAAGCAGCGTCAATGAGGAGTGACAGTCCGAATGGTTTACTCATGTCAATGTACAGAGTCCTGGCTACGTCCAAGGTGTGTAATTTCTTTTCTCCCAGTGCCAAATCAGGTTTCAGGAAGAAGAAATGAAGGTGATGGATTAGTTCAGATGAAATTCTAAGACCACTTTGGAGGTGAATTTCAGGTAAGGTCTTAGCACAACCTTGTCCCTGTGGAACGTCATTTGGGGAGGTTAAGCCATAAACACCTGAAGCTCACTCACTCTTCTGGCTGGAGTGAGAGAGACTAGGAGGTTCACCTTCCCAGTGAGGTGATGTAGGGAGCATTCTGAAAAAGACTCCATGAGTCCAAGGAGGACTATATTGAGGTCACAGGCAGGAATTAGTTCTTTGACTGGTGGGAATGGAGTAGCCCTTTAAGAAATTTCAGTAGCATAGGGTGAGATGATTAGGGCTGGGCAGGAAACGGGTTTCCCATCCTGAGAGAATTTTTGAGATTTCAAATTTTTTCCCATCCCACTTCAAATCCAAAAATTTTGATTTGGATCAATCAAATGTTCATTTCAATTTCAACTTCCCCATACCCTTTCTTTAAGACCAAATTTCTAAAATTTCAAAACAAAAAGAAGTTGTTTTGACTGGAAAAACAGAAACTTTTCATTTAAAATATTCCATTTCAACAATTTCAAAACTTTTCCCCCCGAAATTTGAGTCAGGATATTTGTCAAAGCTTGCCTCAGTTCACAGTTTAAGTTTCAACAAATTGACATTTTTGGGAAAAAATGATTTATCAAAAAATTCCTGACCAACTAGAGAGGAGAAAGATGGGTGACAAGCTAAATTTGCTGAGAGGCTGACTTTACTAGACTTGAGCAGAAGACCAGCCTGCAAAGAGTGTCAAGGATCTTCGGTAATGAGATCTGGAGTTTTGAGGCTGCCCATTTCAAGAACTTCTTCCATTTTGAAGAATAAGTTATCTAGAAGAGGTCATTTTGTTTTGAAACAGGATTTCCTGGACCTGTATGGAGCAGGCATTATCTGTGTTACTGAGCCATCCAACAGCCACACCATGAGTGCAGTGACAATGGTTCTGGGTGGAGTAACTGGCCATAGTTTGGTGAGACAAGTTTCAGGTAGCGTGGGAGTTGGATTGGAGGCTGGACATCTGCAGTAGATCGGTCAGCCACAACTGCCTTGGCCAATAAAGAGCCACCAGAATGATTGTGGGACTCACCCTGGGAATCTGGGGAAATTATGCAAAGATATACAAACAAGCCTCTCTTCCACTGAAGGAGGAAGGCATCTGGTAATGAATCTAGACTCAGGTATCTTCTAGAACAAAAGTTAAGACATTTTGCATTACCACTGGGGCAGAAAAATCTATTGTGGGGAATCTCTAATGGAATATTGGTTCTTTAATGCATCTGTGCAAGGGCCATTCATGGCTGGTCACAGACTGCTTGCTCAGGAAGCCTGCTAACTTGCTGCTGAATCCTGGTGTTGCCTTGCTCTGACGACACCAATTTCAGAAGTTGATGACTTAGAGGCAGAAGGGCAAAGAGCAGGTGCCCTCTTGCCTGTTCATGTAGTGCATGGCTTTCATGTTGTCTGTGAAAATCTACAATGAAGGAATTATGAAGGACATGAGGTGGCACAGGGCACGTGCAGCCTTAACAGACACTGCTATTAAAAAAACCCTCAGTCTTGAATGCACAGAGCACATGTGTACCTAGAGCGGGATCCACACTGACACATACTTAAAGAACAATTATTAGACCTTGATGTTCATCCAAAATACGTTAATTTTCTATGAAAAAGGCAATTTAGCATTATGTCTGCCTGTTCATTTGAAGAAAGCTACTACCTTTCATCTAACTTGTTTACAGAAAGGATTTTGTTTATCCGTAATAAACTAACATCTGACCATTTTGGGAAATCCATAATCTGTGCTGCTTTTGCACTGACTGAATTGTGTCAATCGGTACACACCAGTCTGTTCTGAATAGCTCTCCAGAATATCATTAACGATCCTCATGTTGTGTTTAACTGAAGAGGGACAGGAGACAAATCAAGTCCAGTGCCAAAATTCCTACTTTAAAGTTGACATAGCTTGATCCTTGCCATCCATAATCTCTGCCAGTAGGTGGTCAGGTGCAGAAGCTCTAGGCTTATCCTATCTGATGGGAGAAGGGTCTGAAGAGCAAGTTACTCACCCTGTGCAGTAACCGTGGTTCTTCAAGATGTGTCCCCATGGCTCCCCGGGGGTGGGGCAAGTGGGGCAATTTTCCCCAGGCCCCACAGGAGCCCCCACAAGAATACAGTATGCTATAGTATTGAAACTTTTTTTATGGAAGAGGACCCAAAATTGCTTTGCTTCAGGCCCCCTGAATCCTCTGAGCAGCCCTGTGTATCCCCCCAATGAGTGCTCCATTATAGGTATGCTTGCACCCCCAGAACCTCAGGTCAGAGATTTTAGGTAGCAGTGTCCATTCAGCCCGCCCATGCACTCTCTCCATCTCGTGCCCTGCATCAGAGCTATATAGTGCTGAATGGGTGAACTGCCATCAGTTCCTTCTCTAACTTAGAGCTCACTGGAAAGAACTCTAAAGCAGAGGGGAGGTAGCAGAGAACCCATAGAGACACACATCGCGAAGAACCACAATTACTGCACTGGGTAAGTAACCTTCTCTTCAAGTAGTGGCCCTATGGGTGTTCCATTCTAGGTCTCTGCAGCAGTACTCCTACGGAAAGTATGGGGCTTCAGTACAGAGTCTAGAATTGCAGATAAGACATTGGAACCAAATATGGCATTGGATGCTGAGTCATGAGTGACTGCATAATGTTCAGTAAATGCATGAGCAGATGTCCAAGTCACGGCTCTGCATATATCTACAACAGGAATATTTTTGACAAAGGCTATGGCAGTAGAGAGGGATCTCGTGGAGTGATTTCATAATTTAGAAGGATGTTGAAGATTGTGAGACCAATAGCAGTAGTAATGCAGCTTGATATCCAGCTAGAGTCTCTTTGTTTGGAGACTGAGGATCCCTTAGAACTATCCACAATGGAGAGAAATAGTCTGGGAGATTTCCTGAAGGTCTTAGTCCTATCTAAATAAAAGGCTAGAGTTCTCCTTACAGTGAGTGTGTGCAGTGTTGCATCTCTTTTTTCTTGCAGGTTCAGAAAAAACTAGGAAGTGGATAAGTTGGTTCACGTGGAAGTACATATTTTCAGTAGGAAGTTGGTGTGCAGTCATAATGTGATCTCGCCTTTTAAAAACACAACAATAACAAAAGACTGTAAAAAGGGGGTATGCCATTAGAGCCCCTTCTCTCTCCTATTCTTCAGGCAGTTTTCACAGAGAGATGTTGAAGGGAGCAGTGGCCATGGGTTCAAAAGGAGATCTTATTAGACACAGGAAGACAAAATTGAGGTCCTACGTCAGTGTGGGGCATCTGATTTGTGAAAAGAGATTACCTAGACCTTTGAGGAACCCTCTGGTTGTGGGACGAGCAAAAACAGAACAACACTATCTGATGAGGGAAGGCCGTGACAGCGACAAAATGCACCTTGACGGAGCTTAGAGATAATCTTGACTTTTTTAGTTCTCGGTTTAAATGCATACAGGAGACCTCTGTCCCAGTGTGAAGTATTGCATGGCTTATTATAAAGGTGCCCACCACCATGTGTCACAGTAGCTGGAGACAGTCTGATGGCTGACCTGGACTGTTAAGACTAAATTGATCAGAGTGCTGAATCCGTGCAAGGAGAGGAATGTTTTGGCTTCTACTACATTGAAGTAGGCTTCTATGAACTCCAGATGTACTGACTTAATGCAGACTTTTGGATATTTAATTGTAGTCCCATTCAGAGAAATAGGTCCAAATCTTTTGTGTGACCATCAAACCCTTGTTGAAGGAGCGTGCCTTGAGAAGGTAACCGTCTAAGCATGGAAAGATCAGAATTCCTTGTTTGCAAAGGTGTACTGCTACCACAGAAAGGACCTTTGAGAACATTCGGGGTGCAGAAGATAGGCCAAATGAGAGCATTGTATTAAAAGGGATCAAACCCAGAGTAAATCAGAGAAACCTTCTGTGGGATGGCTGGATTACAATATAGAATTAAGCAACCTCTAGGTCAAGAGCTGAGAACCAGTCCCCTTGGTCAAGAGATGGAATTATTGCTGTGAGAATTACCATTTTGAATCGCTGAACCCTCACAAATCTGTTCAGTGATCATAGGTCGAGAATAGGTCTAACTGCTGTTTTGTTTTCAGTACCAGAAAATACTTGGAGTAGAATTTCCTCCCTCTGTATTGTGCGGGAACTGGTTCTACAACATCCAGGTTCAAGAGCGAGTCAATTTTTGGTTGTAAAAGATGCTCATGAGAAGGGTGTCTGAAAAGGGAAGGAGGGGCGTGAAGAGAGGTAGGTAAGTAAAACGGATAGAATATCCTGTAGAAATGGTCTCCAACACCCACCTGTCCATAGTTATGTGCTCCCAGTTTTGATGAAAAAGAGCAAGGTGGTTGCCGAAGAGAGAGACACATGCGGATTGTTGCAACAGATAAGGATGGGGGTGGTAATTTGGGCCCTTGACCAACCTACCAAAACTGATGTTTAGATATAAAGGATTATGAAGTGAATGCTTGTGGGGCACTTGGTGTACTCTTCTGCAATCTCTTGTGCTAGGTTTCATAAGGCCTCAGGAGGATGGGGAAGGGGGGACGGACTTGAGTAGGCTGTAATCTCTGCACCATCTGGGATTTACTGAATCTTTTTTTGTGTGCAGGCATGTAAATTCCTAACAAGCACAAGGTGACTCTAGAATCTTTTGATGTGTGGAGGGATTAATCAGTTTTCTTGATGAATAACTTTGATCCTTCAAACGGAAGGACCTCCACTGTAGGCTGGATTTCCTTTGAAAAGCCAGAGAGCTGAAGCCAGGAAGCCCTCCTCATGACCACCATTGTGGAGACAGAACGAGTAGCTGTGTCAGCAGTGGCTAGAGAGGCCTGCAGAGATGTACTTGCAAGGAGCTGGCCTTCAGCAGTGATCATCTGACATTGCTCCCTCTGGTCTGCTGGAAGATTGTCAGTAAAGGCATTCAGTTTGGAGAATTAATATATTATATAATTTGCCATGAGAGTTTGGTAAGTGGCTACCCTAAATCATAGAACAGCAGATGAGTATGATTTTTTTTGCCCAAATAAATCAAGACATTTAAAATCCTCATCATCTGGCATTGATTTAGCATGGTGCTGTCTGTCATATACATTTACAGCACCGATGACAACGGAGTTTGGGGATGGGTATGAAAATGAAAAGCCTGAGCCCTTGGAGGGAATATAGTATTTTTTCACCGCTCTTACAGGTGAGAGGTATTGTTGCTGGGGTATGTCATATTATTTTTGATGAGTGCAGCAAGGCCTTGCAATGTGGAGAGATGAGAATGTATGCAGGATGTCAAGCAGCTTGTGTTGTGACTCCTTAACCTCTTCTAGCAGAATTTTTAAGGAGTCCGCTAGCCTTCTGATAAAGTCTTGAAACTGTTTGAAATTGCATGTCATAGTTGGTGGAGGAATCAGTAACCATGGCAGAGGAGTAGATTTAAGTGTGCCTAAAATAATACGCTTGGTGGAACTAAGTTGTATATTGATCATCCCTGTATGAGATGAGCAAGCCCATACTGAAGTGCAGCACTCTGCAGCTGAATAACAGAGTGCCAAGGCTGAAGTGCGTACCATTTGGATGTGCATACCAAGTCATTCTGGCTAGTTTTCCAAGCAAGTTGTTGCGCGTTTTGACCTTAGTTGCTGTTTTTGTAAGATGGTCGCAACATGTGAGAGTTCTATTCAACGTGATGCCTACATAGACTGGATGTGAATCATGCTTTATTTGCTAAACACTGAGAACTATATTCAGCTCTTTGCTCATTTGTGCATGATCTAAATGGAAGACATCCAACACACTTGACTTCAGGCACCTCCAACAATAATTGGCCATAGCCACCATACATACATTCAAAACACTCAAGTATGTCAAAGGAGTGGAACTGACTGCGAGGCATATATCGTCTGCATAAAACTCACAAGATCAGGTATAGGGTAGATTATTTAAATATAAGTCAAACAACATCTGAGATAATACTGAGCCTTACGGGAAGTTGTTCTGGGGCCTCCAAGCACTTGTTCTTGTAAGGCCACTGATGTGGTGCAAAAGACATGGATGTGAGCACCCAAGGGCATCCATACCAACTGTGTTCGCTGTCTCGCTCAAGACAGTAAGCTGGTTTTGCAGTGGTGGAAAGCTCCCTGACAGTGGAAAGGAGAGCATTGGACAGAAATGTGAGAAACTGATGAGAAATCGTCATCATCGTCCTCCTCTTCATCAGTTCGCAGAGGTGGAGCAGTTATGGAAGCTATGGGAGACTGTCAGTACTGTGTGTCTCTCAGGCATTTCTGAAACCACCGAGACCCTGGAAAAGCAAAATTCCTGTGGTACCGGGGATGGTGGGCAGTACTGCTGAGGTAAGATGAGCAGAAGTGACTGATGTAGAAGGTGCTGATGGTACTGGAGGTCTCTTACACGGATGAATGACCAGTAGGTGTTGGTCTGGCCTTCTGCAGAGCCGAAGTACTAGGTACCGAGGCTCTAGAGGATGCTGTCAGTACTGATTTTAAAGCTGTTTTCTCTCTTACCATTCCATTCACCCAACAGTAGCAATCTTCTAGGGCCCAAACTCTTCGAGTCCTTAGACTTTCTGGCAATGACAATACCTGAGGAACTTCCAGCCTCATAGGTAATGAGCTGGAGATAGGCGGGTGCCAAGGTGGTCGACCTGGCCGGGAATCATCTCTTACTGGTAGATTCTCTACCCAAGGGACATAAAATCTGCTTTCTGGTGGCTTTTTGAGAGGAATCTAGGGATTTCCTCTTCAAAGCCATGGGGGAACGTCATGCCAAAGAAATTGATGGAGTAGGCCTTCTCAAGGACTGTGGTACAAGGAGGGTCCCTGGGCTGGGGTCAGAACTCTCCATCATAAACAGACATAGTTTTAGTTCATCATTCTTTCTGGCCCTTTACTTTAATTTAAGGCAGAAATAACACTTTTGAGGGACATGTAACTCCAGAGACAGCGTATACAGCATGACTATCTATCACTGACTGGGATAGCCCCTTGATAGGAAAGGCAATGTTTAAACCCAGAGGAGCCAGACATACCCTTTTCAGGCTCCCCACAGGGAATAACCAAGAAAAAAAAATTGTGGATGCTATTCTAATAAGAAAATATATATACAGACTCCTAAAAATAAAAGGAAAAGGGAGTACTAGAACTAATGGAAACTCTATGAACTAATTATCTCGAACAAGAGGAAAAAAAATACAAGTGAGGTAATCTCAATTCGGATGCTGCTGAAGTGGTTGAGAAGGAAATGAGGGCAGTTTGCCCGCACAGCGCTATATAACCCTGTTGCAGGGCATGAGATGGTAGAATGCATGTGTGGGCCAAACAGACACTGCCCTGGAAAAGCTAGGCCCATATGTTTGGGGACGGTGTTTCCAGCTACAAACCGACCATGCTGCACTAAAGTGGCTTCATATTGCCAAGGGAAACAACAAAAAACTGCTTCGATGGAGTTTAGCTCTCCAAGATTTTGATTTTGAAATTCAACACATTTCAGGAGCTTCTAACAAAGTAGATGCACTCTCCCATGAAAGTTTCCCGGAGTTAACTAGGTAAGTTGTCCTTGGAATGTAAAAAAATCTTGTAGTTTTACATAATTAGTAGTATACTGCTACGTAAAATCTCTGATCTGAGACTGTTCTAGAAACAGTCTTTATGAACACTATCTTTTCAACCACAGACAGGTGCGGCTACATCAAACTCTAAGGAACAAGAAAAAGTGAAACAGTAATCTAACCAGTCTTCAGTGAGAGCTTTTGCAATCTACCATGTGAATAAATCACTAATTTAAGCACTTTGAAAATGTGTCCTTCAAAATATTTTGTTTGATCATGACGTGCAACTTTTAAAATACACTTTTCTCATTTGACAGTGGTGATCACTTTCATACTAGAAACTAACAATACAATACAGAAGTACTACTTCATTTTAACTACAGTGCTCTATGGCATATTTGAAATCCAGCACAGTTTTTATTGTTAATGTCAAAGCTAGACAGCAGATGCTGAACATGACAAATGTCTTAGCTCTCTAGTTTATGCTGCTCAGCATTTCATCAACTAAATATAGTGCAAATGTACTGGCAAGGAGAAAATGATAACATAATTCAGATGGGTCATATTCTTAAACTAGAAAAAGCATGTGTCTTATTAAATATGACTGAACTGAAACAGGGTATTATAGTTTATCTTTTACAGCACTTAGGAAATTATGCATTTATCAGAAATTATACAGTATGCAGAGCAGTACACTCAGTTATATTATATTAAACTTCTAAATTATCTTTTTCATTATTTGAATGACCTTCATGACATTTGATCTTAAATACTGTTTCCATGGAGAAAGCCATTGTATTAGGTTTTTGTCTTTTAAGCAAATATACTATTGGAAGACCATACATTTTCTGCTAAGAAGTCAAACGTAATATAGTAAAAATAAAAAAGTTACATAAAAAAAGACAACCCCATTTTTATTTTAACTATTCTATATATTGTATAAGATTAATTCCCAGGAGAATACACATTCCTGATATACAAAATGTTAGTATAACTGAACTTATTACTTACAAGCAAAGTTCCATAGTTAAAAAGAAACTCCTCAGTTACAATCTGGGGACGGAATACCTATTTGAGCAGAGTTTTGGCATAAGAGTAAATAATTAAAAACATGATAAATGTAGCATATTTTACAATGTGTTTAAAAAAGCATAACATTTATTTTGTTTTTATCATTAGAATTGTCTAAACATAACTTCACAGATAGGGCTCAAGTCTTCATTCTGTCACAGAGCTGGAAATCCCATTGACTTCAGTTAATGCTGACTTCACGTAAAGAAGGCAGAATTTGGCCTACTCCAATTACAATCAACATAAAGTGCATTTAAGGAGCATACAGTGGTTTACATTGTTTTCTAATTAAAAAAATAATTACCTGGGATGTCACAAGGTGAAGAACTATTGGTATCATGGGAAGGCACATCTTCAGCTGTTTGGCCTGAGTTGTTGATGGATGTTTACGTCCAGAGACATTAGCTAGGGCACTAAGAATATCACCTGTAACACACAGCAAATGTGTAAGATGCAGCTCAGTCTACCTCAACTTAACCGATTTAACTAAACAAAGGGGCTATTGACATTTTTTATCATGTAGCCTGTATGAGGTTTCCCAGGCTTAACCTGAAGAAAAACTATTTCTGATTCTTCTTACAAACTTAACTACTTAAAGAGGGTTTGATCCTGCAAAGTGCTCGGCACTCTAGACTTAATCCAAAAAACACCTAAACGTGCTTAACTTTAAGCATGTGAGCAGTCCAAATGGATTTCAGCTGATTACCTTCAAAACAACAAACAACTTAGTCTCTAATGCTTGCCAGTAAGTTGCTCTGGTGCATGTGGATTTGCGAACAGAACATATACCTTTCTTCTCTAGATAGTAATTCAGAATGAGCGGCAAGGGGTATATCAGTTATCCTGGCTGAAAATTTTAACCAGTTATTGCCAAAAATACTAACCCTTAGTTTCACAATCTCACACTAATGTGAGAAATTAATTTCTCCTTCATACCAAACGGGTGTCAGTGACAAACAAGGGAGCTGAGGCTAATTACTGTGTTTGTTGTTTTATGCATAAAAATGTAGTAGTATGGTGGCATGCACACTACTTTTCAAGGCAAACAACTGTCACTCAAACTTCTGCAACCACAATAACTCTGAACTCCACACTTCCCTACAACCAGGGATAATTTCTGGTCCCTGGAAACATATGTAAATCAAGTCTCCATCCCCTTCTGACTCCCAAGGAGTCAAATACATATCAGAATGAACCACAGGAACTTTGTTCAGTCTAGTCAAGTTTAGCAATCAAAAGTTGGAGAAGCCTATTTAGCAGCTTTCCATAAGATATTAGAAAATAGCATTCACTGACTTCACTTTAAATCAGGGTTCCCAAACTTTTTGCCTGCATGACTCCGTTTTGAGACACTGTTTGCTGTGACCCCAGAGAGCAACAACACAACACAGCGACCAAGGAATTAAAGGAATTTACACATTAAATGTGTTATTTAATGCTCTCTAATGTGACACATAGGCTTGTGTGTTGCAACACAGCTTCTCGAAGTCCAGCGGTGTGATAGAAATTTCACATTTAATCTATGATGTAACATCAACAGAAGATCAATACTGAGATTTGATGGACACAAGTGAGCTGAATTCCAGCTTCACACAAATATGTGCTCGCAAATGACATCATCAATTTCAAGGCACGTGTTGAGAGTGCAGGATATTCACTCTTGGCAGGGAATCAGAACTCCAGGAGAGAAAGTTGGGGATAAATTCCTCACAAGAATCCACTGCAGGAAATTTCAATGAGCTGTTTGATTTCAGCTGCTGGCAAATCCATAGCATCAGGCTTGCAGTGAAAGGGGGTTTGTACTCGATCCTACTTTGTCATGTCCAACTTGAGGGAAAAGGATGCAAACTTTCCTTCATCTGGTTGAAATGCTTAGCCATCACCTGTGTGGGAGGCTGAATAATTTCACTGTCAGCCAGGAACTTGCAGCACAGACACAACGAGTTACAATGATTCTTTATCGAGTGCCAACAGTGTACTCAGGGTGGCACAGAAAGAAGATATGGGACCTGTCTTAAGGAACTTAAGAGCAACTGCAGATTCCCATCTCAGAAAAGGCTAGCACAGGCTCCTACCAGCTCAAGCAGAGAGGATGCTCTATTGATAAAGCCGTTGCCTACTGAAAAGGATCTTCTGGATTCAAGTCTCTCACCTGGATAGCTGCACAGTTGGATAGTGCAAATGGAAAAACGGAATCTGCAAAGACACCTCTGCACAGCCAACATATCCAGACTGGCTCCACAAATAGAACACCAGTAGGCAGCCATTTTACAAAAATGGTAGCCTTTGCACAACATGACCTCACATGCACTGTATCCGCGAGGCCACAACGTGTGGAGGCCATCATTTTGTAGGTCAAAATGTCAGCCTCCTGGCATGGCATTTGTGGAGCAGGTCTGGAAAAATCTGGGGGCAGACGGCATCATCTCACACAACGAATATGGTCTGTTGGACCCACGACCCCGTCTGCTGATGGCACAACCCACCCCTATTGAGGGCATAACCCACCGTTTGGGAACTGCTGATTTAAATTGACGGTTTTGGATAGTGAAGTCTCATATTAACTCTAATCATGTGCAAGATACTGTGTATAATTTCATATAGTTTAAACACACATACACACAATGAACACATTATTTTTGTAGGATGATATTTAAAAAAACTGAACTCTTGAAATACAGTGAATGAATTCCTAGCTCCACGGAACTGAATGGCAAAACTATCAGTGACTTCAGTGAGGCCAAGATTTCAACCAGGATTTCTAGATGATAAAAATTAACGTTTTCAAGGAGCATATAATTTTTCTGGAATGTACTTCCACAAAAGAGAAATGGATAACACAAAGTTATCTAAAGCAACAGGGATTCTTGTGAGGGACAGGTAAAAAATAAAATAAAAAGGATAGTTAGCATGAGCCAATGAGGGAGCACAGCTGAGTTATTGAAAACATGCCTCAGGCACAACTAATCTAGAGAAAAGGATCAAAAATATGATCACAAAGGGGAAGATTGTGGTTTAAGAATCAAGAAGTGTGAGAAAACCAGCGAACTCCACTCTGCCTGATCTTGTTATATATGAACTACTGTCTCTTGCAAACAAGAGGCCTTCAGTGTATGCATAAAAATGGAAGCGATGGGCAGGGGAAAGTCTCTGCTTATATGCAAAGAAAGAAGAACAATGAATATTTTCAAAGCTTTGAGAGTTAATAAATTCTGCCCTTGAATGTACACATATTTCCTGTTTTTCCAAGCCTATAATAGAGTCACTGAACAATTAAAAGCCAGATTCTGCTAGCCTTATACACAGTTGCAGAGATTTTAAGGCCAAAAGGAACAGAGACTCATCAGACCTGTCCTTTTATATAAAACAGGCCATAGAATTAATTCATAATAATTAACTGAGTAGTATCAGTAGTTTATTACTCAAATACTTTCATTGACTTTAATACTCAATGTAAGAAATGGAGGCAGAACCTGGCCTTAAATTAAATTAAAAAGGAGAGATGTGCAAACAATTCTATTCCAAGTGCAAGATACTGTTCATAAAAATGAATGTATTTCCCATCATTTCTCCAATATGTGAGTCTCAATAAATAGTCCTAAATTTTAATAAATATGTACTTCTGGTTTTGAATCAATAAATTATAATATGACAAAGCCATAGTTGTGGTAAACAACAAATGCTGAATCTACCTAACCTGTTATTCTGGCTTTCCATATTTTATGACACACACCGTGGTCATCCTGTTGTCAAATTTTGCATTAGATAAATAGGTACAGACATCTCATTATTCAGTATGACTGTATATTTATTATATAGCAAATACCTAAAATGCAACAAATACAGAAGTAAAGTTATTTAGTTAACAAAGGCAAATGGCAATTTTTAAGGCTGACTAGACTACTATTGATTTACTTTAACTTTTTAAAATAAATATTTGAAATCAATTTCTATTTTTAAATCTGGTTTATAGCTACATCTGCTGGAAGAGAATGGAATTAGAAGGGAGTTTAAATTACACATTATGTGTATGTGTATATATATATAATTAGCCAACATCAATTTCCAGCTCAGAAATGTAACTGCTTTTAATTTGTTTCACTTTGCAAAATGTGTCTGACTTTGGACATTTTTCATATGAGGGAATAACTTTCACCCCTGAATCACAATATATTCTTTCATTATCCCAAACAGGTAAAGAGAAAATACTCTTTCATAAAACTAGAGATCTGAAAATTAATCTTAATAAAAGCCAAAACACAAAGACAGCCCTCCCTTCACCCAAAAACAATGCAACCCCTCTCCCCAACATTAACTGGAGAAGGAAAACAGAGTGGAGAACTTATGTTTGATGTAGAGGTTGTCCAAAATATGCCTTAAAATTATACATTAACAATAAAGGCAGAAAATTGCATGTAAAAGACAGTACGTTATTTTTGTTATTGTCATTATTTGCATTACAGTAGTACCCAGAGATCCCAAACGAGATCAGAGTCCCACTGTTAGGCAATGTACAGACATTCAGAGAGAGAGCGCCCCCTCCTGAGAGCATATACAGTATAAGGCCCCAATCCTGCAATTGACCATACATGATCATCTGATATTTAGTTACTTAGGAAAACAAAGAACAGGTGTGGTTTGAGGGAGAAACAAAATATTACATGGTTGTCATAAACACATAGCTAAGGGTTAATGTTTCTTTCACCTATAAAGGGTTAACAAACAGTGACCTGCAAACACCTGACCAGAGGACCAATCAGGAGACAAGATACTTTCAAATCTCATGGAGGGAAGCCTTTGTTTGTGGGTTTTGGTTTTGGCTTTGTTCTCTCTGGATCTTGGACAGGGCTAGAGGTGCAACCAGGTTTCTGCCAATCTCCCTGCTACAGTCTCTTATCTATTCAGAATTGTAAGTAAGAAAAGGCAGTCACAGTCTTAAAAAAAAAAAAATAAATTTTTTTTTTTTGGCATATGTGTACTTGCTGGAAGTAGCTTAAATTGTGTTTCTGCTGGAGAAAGTTTCCTTCTATTGTTTATAAGTTGAAAGACCCTGTAACTTTTTACCATCTAAAGTGCAGAGATATACCTTTTACTTTTTTCTTTTTTTATTAAAAGGTTTTGCTTTTAAGACCTGTTTGATTGTTTTTTCCCCAGTTGAGGCTCTAGGAAATTGAGTCTGTATATACCAGGGAATTGGTGGGGAGGAGGGAAAGGTAAATTTCCTCTTTGTGTTAGATTCACGCAGCTTGAATCTGGATTGCCTCTGGGGGAAGGTATCATTCCTCTCTGTGTGGTGATTCAAGGAACTGAATCACGGTGATCTCCTAGTGTACCCAGGGTGGGAAAGATCTGGGAGGAGGTAAAGAGGGGGGAGGGAATGGTTTATTTCCCTTTGTTGTGAGACTCAAGGAATTTGGGTCTTGGGGTCCCCAGGGAAGGTTTGGGGAGACCAGAGTTTATCAGATACTCAGAATCCTGATTGGTGGCAGCCTATCAGATCTAAGCTGGTAATTAAGCTTAGGGGAATTCATGCTAGTACCCATATTTTGGACACTAAGGTCCAGATTTGGAAATTATACTATGACAATGGTCTTTGTACATGGATTTTAAAAATAGGAAACTTTAAAGCCTACCAAACTTTACAAGTGCTACCTCTTTTTTTCCCTCATTACTAAAAACAACAATTAACACGTAGTGAGGAATAAAGAAATTGTCATTTCTTGGACAACTTGGCAGATGAGTTTTATTCCTCTCCTCTGCCTGGGGTTTCCAGAGGCTCTGTCCTTTGCCCCTACTCTCTTCTCCCTTTACCTCCATATATTTTGGGGATTTAATAATCTGCTAACAGAACTTTAACTGCCATCTTTACAATAATGACTCACAGATTGACCTCTCCACTCCTAGAGTATCTTTCTCCATCCAATTCCACATGCTAGCCTCGCTTTGACATCTCCTCTTCCTGGAAGTCTTGCAGTCAAATTTGTACTTAACATCTTTCCTCAAACACTCTCCACATTCTCTCTCAGGCTTGATAACCCAACCATTCTCAGACCTCTAATCTGGGGGTCATTTTTGTTGATTCTTCTTTTGCCTTGCATATCCAGGCTGTGCCCAAATTTTGCCATTTCATCCTCCAGTACTTGTCCAAGATCTATCAATTTTTTCTGTTCAAACAGCCAAAAGTCACCTAGCCCCTCATCACATTTTATCTTGATTTGTATAAGCTTCTTGTCTCTGGCTCCATAGCACCCACATCTCCCTCTTCATCCTGTACAAATTGCTGGTCAAATGACCCTTGTTTGAATACCTAAACTGCTGCATCACCATGTCAAATTCAAACTTCTTGTTCTCACGTGCAATTCCCTTCACAACTCTCTGCTCACCTTTATTTCTGCTCTTATCTTTTATCACATTGTCCCCCACCCTGCCTTGTGTGCCTCTCACAAAATCCTACCTTAGTATCTCCTTCCAAACTGTACTCTGTGACTGGAACTATGTCCCTGAGGACTTTGGCTGTTTGAATAGAAAAGCCATTAGCATCTTATCCTTCAAAACTCTCCTCAAGACCTATAAACATATTTGAAAATTAATGATGGCTTCAGGAGAAGACTGGGATAGTTGGTACTACTTATATAAAGTATGTTAGAAGAACTTTATTAAGAGAACTCTCAAAGGTTAGGAAATACCAGAATTAAGATTGTGCAAACTTAATTCAACTCCCTTCTGCATTATTATATAGTCTAACTATATGATCACATACTATTTTTTCCACAGGACCCTGCCTCATTCAGTGCACAGGATAGATATGCTCTGGGGATAAACCAGGTATGTGTGGTGAAGTTGCTCTCTGTAGGACCTTGGCTTGTTTGTGCTAAAAAGGTGATAATGCATTTCAAGTCTGTGCCATTATGCATATGCGCACACAGTCCAAATAATGCACAGGCAAACTTTCTAATTTGAGTGCTCGGCTTTGCAACCTCAACAATATTCTTTTACAGAAGTGTTTTGTAATTTTGTACATTTTTAGAAAAGCAAACAAATACTACCATGTGGCATCTACGACACCCACACAGGTCCTCAGTAGGGTTGGCAACTTCAGATCCACCACAGACTTCTGTCACTTGAGCTAACAGAATAACTGATAGAGGATGACCACTTACTACTGCTTTGTGGATTGGCAAGAGGGAATGAGATGTCTTGCCAGTGGTTTCACAGATATTTTCTGACAGCAAAGGAATGGTAGCTCAGGAATCTTGGGTTCCATTCCAGGCTCTGGAGGAAAGTGTGTTTAGTGGGCACAGACTCTTCTGTTCCCCCCCATGCTTGACCTCTTCTGTCCATCCTCTCGAACCTGTCCCTGTCCTGTCTCTTCCCCTCCCTGGCTCTTTATCCCAGTCCCATTCTTCTTGCTTAGTCAGTCCCAGTCTCCACTCCTGTTTCTTCTTACTCCAATCTTCACCCTACTTCAAGTCTCTCCCACTCCTCCCCTTCCCTATTCCCAGTCTTCTTACCTAGACAGTCCCAGTTCCCCCATTCCAGCTCCTCATCTGATCTGTCTTTCCCCTCCATCCCACTGGTTCCTAATCCTGGTCTCCATCCTCACACTTCTCATCCAGTCTCAGTCCAGCCTCCACCCTCTCTCCAGCTCCTTTCTTCACCCGGTCTCCTCCCTTCCTCAATTCTTGGTCCCAGTCCCTTAGTCCAGCCATCTCAATTCTTCTCCCACACCCCAGCTACTTGCCAGTCTGGCTCCCTGACCCTACTCTATCCCACACTCACTGGTTCCAAATTCCCGGCTCCTTGTCCCAGTTTCCGCCACTCATCTGATGTCAAGCGTTCCTTTTCCCTCACAAGCTCCCAGCACCAGTCTCCTTGCCAACCCAATCACAGTTTCTCCCTCCCAACCCCTCTAGTCCCAGTTTCACCAGACTCCTTGTCCCAATCTCTGGTCCATGTTTTGTGCCCCCAGTATTCAAAACAGACAGCATCCTCCTCCACAATAACTGGCCCAGCAGAGGGGCCACTGAAAGCACAAGAGAGACAGGTTCCCTGCTCTCAGTTCCAGTAACAGCCCCAATCTTTTTGTGGGGAAAGTCCGACTTCACCTCTGTAGAAATGGCCTGGAGTATGCTCGGGTGCTCTGTGGGGATGGTGAAGGCACAGTCTGGTCAGCACCAGGACCTGAGAGAGGCTCAAGCATGTTCACTGAGGTTGGACTGTTCAGAAATTAGCTGCTACAATAAAAAGTCTCTACTAAGGATGTGTGAACTTTGATTATCCAATGGCTTATAATTTGGTAACATTCGGGTGGATTTTCATGGGGCTAGCACAAAGCACACCCGGACACAAAGACCACTCCCAGCCAAATTTGAAGTCACTACTCCACAACATGGAGGCATTAGAACTGACCAGAATTTAACATGGGCAAAACAATGATTTTTCCTTGTTCTTGTTATTAGAGACACCTGAACTGTATTGGCTGAAGTTTTCTAGAAAAACTCATCCTGAAGCAGAAATCTAGCATGTAAA